>NC_065921.1:44036142-44232808 GCF_024586455.1 Bactrocera neohumeralis
TTAGATTATGGAGGAACACTTCTCCAGCCTGCTGAATGGCAGTGAATGTACAACACCAGAAGAAGGCGAACCTGATTCCCCAATCGATGACGATGGAGCAGACGTTCCATTACCCGACCATGAAGAAGTTCGAATAGCAATTGCCCGCCTGAAAAACAACAAAGCGGCAGGGGCCGACGGATTGCCGGCCGAGCTATTCAAACACGGCGGCGAAGAACTGATAAGGAGCATGCATCAGCTTCTTTGTAAAATATGGTCGGACGAAAGCATGGCCAACAATTGGAATTTAAGTGTGCTATGCCCAATCCATAGAAAAGGAGGCCCCACAATCTGCGCCAACTACCGTGGGATTAGCCTCCTCAACATCGCATATAAGGTTCTATCGAGCGTATTGTGTGAAAGATTAAAGCCCACCGTCAACAAGCTGATTGGACCTTATCAGTGTGGCTTTAGACCTGGAAAATCAACAACTGACCATATATTCACCATGCGCCAAATCTTGGAAAAGACCCGTGAAAGAAGAATCGACACACCACCTCTACCGTCGATTTCAAAGCTGCTTTCGACAGCACGAAAAGGAGCTGCCTTTATGCCACGATGTCTGAATTTGGTATCCCCGCAAAACTAATAAGGCTGTGTAAACTGACGTTGAGTAACACGAAAAGCTCCGTCAGAATCGGGAAGGACCTCTCCGAACCGTTCGATACCAAACGAGGTTTCAGACAAGGTGATTCCCTATAGTGCGATTTCTGCAACCTCCTTCTGGAGAAAATAGTTCGAGCTGCAGAACTAAATAGAGAAGGTACCATCTTTTATAAGAGTGTACAGCTGCTGGCGTATGCCGATGATATTGATATCATCGGCCTCAACACCCGCGCCGTTAGTTCTGCTCTCTCCAGACTGGACAAGGAGGCAAAAGAAATGGGTCTGGCAGTGAACGAGGGCAAGACGAAATATCTCCTGTCATCAAACAAACAGTCGTCGCGCTCGCGACTTGGCTCTCACGTCACTGTTGACAGTCATAACTTTGAAGTTGTAGATAATTTAGTCTATCTTGGAACCAGCGTAAACACCACCAACAATGTCAGCCTAGAAATCCAACGCAGGATAACTCTTGCCAACAGGTGCTACTTCGGACTGAGTAGGAAATTGAGAAGCAAAGTCCCCTCTCGACAAACAAAAACCAAACTCTATAAGTCACTCATAATTCCCGTCCTGCTATATGGTGCAGAGGCTTGGACGATGTCAACAACTGATGAGTCGACGTTGCGAGTTTTCGAGAGAAAAGTTCTGCGAAAGATTTATTGTCCTTTGCGCGTTGGCCACGGCGAATATCGCATTCGTTGGAACGATGAGCTGTTAAAAGACAGCGGCTACGCTGGCTAGGTCATGTTGTCCGAATGGACGAAAACGCTCCAGCTCTGAAAGTATTCGACGCTGTACCCGCCGGGGGAAGCAGAGGAAGAGGAAGATCTCCACTCCGTTGGAAGGACCAGGTGGAGAAGGACCTGGCTACGCTTGGAATATCCAATTGGCGCCACGTAGCGAAAAGAAGAAACGACTGGCGCGCTGTTGTTAACTCGGCTATAATCGCGTAAGCGGTGTCTACGCCAATTAAGAAGAAGAAGATCAAGGTGAAGAGTAGAGTTGAAATCCGGATGTCTGTCTGTCCGTCCGTCCGTCCGTCCGTGCAAGCTGTAGCTTGAGTAAAAATTGAGATATCATGATGAAACTTGGTACACGTATTTCTTGGCTCCATAAGAAGGTTAAGTTCTAAGATGGGCAATATCGGCCCACTGCCACGCCCACAAAATGGCGAAACCGAAAACCTGTAAAGTGTCGCAACTAAGCCATAAATAAAGATATTAAAGTGAAATTTGGCACAAAGGATCGCATTAGGGAGGGGCATATTTAGACGTAATTTTTTTGGAAAATATCTCAGGAACTGCTTCACCGATTTCAATGAAATTCGGTATATAATATTTTCTTAACATCCTGATGATATGTACGAAATATGGGTGAAATCGGTTCACAACCACGCCTTCTTCCAATATAACGCTATTTTCAATTCCATCTGATGCCTTCTCTGTATAATATATACATTAGGAACCAATGATGATAGCGGAATAAAACTTTACACAAATACGGTATTTGAAAAATATGTAAATGACGGATAATGAAATCTCGATTATCACTTTACCATGCGAGAGTATAAAATGTTCGGTGACACCCGAACTTAGCCCTTCCTTACTTGTTTCTTCTTTTATTAGAGTTCCAAGCTCAAATGCTTAAAGAAAGAAGTTAAGCCATTGCATGTAAGTACAGGATTTCACAGTAATTTCCAAAACATATTTTATTTAATTTTTCGAAATCAATCATGCAAATGAATTTCCTGGAACGCCTGCAAAAATTAAAGTCAGCAATGAATGCATTACATGAACAACAACAGATAATGCCTCATCAAACGAAAAGCCTGTAACTTGCCACATTGAACCCATTTAATCTTATCTAATGTGGCAACAAGCACAGAAATTCATCAAAATCGTACACACAAACATGTACATGTATATTGAAAGTTTGAACAATCACGAGTTATATTCGCAAATGCATGAACATGCCACAAATAATCTATTAACAGTTGGCTTTCATAAAAAAATAAAATGCTGCTAGCGGTACTACAAGAAAAGTAGCTGCAAATGCGAGACTGCATAAATTAAAGAGCAAAGAGATAAGCAACAAGCAGCGCAACAAAACTGGAGTAGAAGTTAAGCGGCTTACCGCTTAAAAACGCGCTAAATGGCGGCTTTAAAGGCAGCGCCACGGCGTATGAGCAACCACTGCGCTTGCACTCACTGACAGCTTGAAAAGCTTAAGCGCTGTTGCTTTTGTTTTATGCCTGCGATTCGTTGCACTCGATGCAAGAATTATTGCGCGCTTATACTTTTCAACTTTTCAATGCTTTATTTTCGTTTTGGCGTTCTTAGCTGTCATTACGGCGCAACTAAGGCAACTCAATGCTATTTTATGCTAATAAAAACGATGAGCAAGGCGCGCATGCGCATATGTAACATTGTTGCTGCTGTTTCTGTGCGCTTATATGTATGTGTATGCATGTGTGTGGGCTTTTATCTTTGCTATTTGAGTTGCTTTGCGTTCGGTTGGGTTGGGTTGGGTCGAACACGCCGGCGCGCCTGCTATGTTGCACGTCTGTTAATAATTATATACACTTCGTAGTCGTTTAGTTGTGCGCATATTTCCACACACTCGTTTTCCGGTTCTTCGTGCATAATGTAAATAGACATGTATGGCTATGAGCGATGTTTGTGGCGGCGGCTTATCAGTTATAACGGTGCAAGGTTACTAAATCACAAGGCTTGCCGGTTTGACCTGACTGACAACTGCTTGTCTGCCTAGCCGACTGCCATTCCGCGCTGCATTTCTCACATCAGCCTCCTGCCTTTAAGACATGCGTGCCAACTATTGCCACATGTTGCAAGCGTTTGTAGCGCCTCGCCATATCTATTCGTGCCGCTTCTTTGTTGCGCCTCCCTTCATTGCATTGCAGCGTTCTGGCTTTCAGCTGCTGCATATATAGTACTTGCCTTTGTTGCTGTTGAATGCTAGGCATCTTCTGGTTGCATCTGCATCTCTTTGCAATGCGTTGCTTTGGTTTGCATGAAATTCGCATTGTGGTTGTTAGTGCTCGCTAAGTTAGTTAGAGATAAGTCTTGTTGCTTTGCGTTATATCAATTTTGATGCACCATTGAAGCGTTTAAATTCGCACAGCAACTCTTGCAACGCGCGTTATAATGCACGCACTGTTGCTTTTCCACTTAAATTTATGGCTGCACGCATTCACGTGTGTGCCAGTGTGCGTGTGTAACAAACTAAATGCATTAACTATGTTTTTTCCATAAACATTACAACACTTAATGACTTCTGACGAACAATTTAGCTGAGAGGTTAATGCTTCGGAGGTTTGATGGCTAGCAGCAGGTGGCTAAGGATCAGCACAGTAATGTTACACAGATTAAGTCTCATCTAAAAACATATCAGAGTGTTGGCAAACCGTAAGTTTTTGCTTCACAACAGCAACACGCAGAGTTTCTCTTAATATTGACAACGCCTTTTGAGCCAAAGATTTTTGATACTTTTCAAACTTCTGTGTGAAATTCGACAGATCAGGTTGCTTAAATCGGAACACAAACTGTAGTCCAGGCCCGTCCAACATAATTTTGTGAAGGGCCAGGTTTAGCATTTTCATAACCGTAACGGGCCAAAAAAAAATAAAATGACCTTCAGTTTTGGTATATTTATTTATTTATAATAAGCAACATCACATAAATCTTAATATATTATTATTAATGTAACTATGGCCTTAGCATATAAAGATATTCTTATTCTTAAAATCTAATTAATGAGATGTCTGAAATTTTTTCTGTTTGCACAGCGCATCTATGTGAGCTGGAGTTTTAGAAGTGGCTATGCGCAAAATGCCTTTAAGGCTATCTAATAAAGATGATCTGGTTTTTGATTTGTTAAATTTCATGCGAGAAAACAGCTGCTCGCAAACATATGTACTACCAAATAAAGAAATATGTTGAATAGCCAGCTTAGTAAGGTTTGGGTATTGACTGGGTGTAATATACTTTTTGTAAAATTCAATTAAGTTTGGAAGACAATTATTATATGCTGTTTTTAGATGAGAGCTGCTTTGCAATTCTATTAACTCCAGCTGTAAACTCTGCGCAGCGCCTTCAATTTCAACATCAAATGGATTTTGAAACACTTTCATGCAGAGAGTTTGTGATTTGAAGTCTGCGAATCTGTCGTCAAACTCGTTCCTTAATCTTTGTAACATCAACACGTACTTGTCAAAATCCAAGGTATCTTGCTTTCTTGTAGATAAGGTCTCCCAATGAATCAACTGCTTTTGTTCCAGCTGCTTTTCCAACAATAAAAGCTTTTTTGTGAAAGCTAGAACGTGTTCGTATAACTGTGTGCATAGTTGGTCTTTCCCTTGTAGTTTTAAGTTAAGATCAGAAAGATATTTAGTTATATCAACCAGGAAAGCCAGATCAGCCAACCACTCCTCATCAGTAAGGAAAGTAATTTCTTGGTCTTTGTTGCCAAGAAAAATCTTTAAGTCATCCAGCAGAGAATAGAATCGTTTTAGTGTGGCTGCTCTGCTGAGCCAGCGAACGCGACTGAAGTATACAATGTCTTCGTGATCTGAACCGACATCAGCCAGAAAAGCCTGGAACTGTCTGTGGTTAAGCCCGCTTGCGCGTATAAAATTAACTGTCAGCACTACTTTATCCATCACGTGTTTCAGGCCTATACAACTGGGATGCCCAAAGACTATAAGAGATGGCGGGCCGGATGGTGGCCCGGGGGCCGTATGTTGGACAGGCCTGCTGTAGTCCAATGGATTCAAATTTGTATTTTTCGACGGCCAATTCTCTGCTGCTGTGAATCCGAGAACATTGCTTTTAAGACACTGTGGGTGCTTTGCCTTTAGCAGAATCTTGATGAAAGATCCAATGTTTTGCATCAAAGAGAGTACTGTTTAACGTTGTTACCACGCCTACTGAAACATTCTGCTGGTGCACTTTTTTTTGGGTTTAATATCGTTTTCACAGCAGTAAAGCAGTTTAACATCTTTACCGGGTACTTTCCACCAAATCAGTACAGCAGCTGGCTGGTGACCATGTTGTATCTGTGGCAATCACAAATGCAACTCTGTGCAACTCTGTGCAACTCTGTATGAATTATGCAATCAAATACGGCAACTTCGCTTCGAGATCTCTGCGAACGCGTTCGCGAACAGTTTTGCTGAATTGGTTCGAACCATGCAAGGACAACCACTTCTTTTTCTGTCATCGAACGTAAATGCATAATATTGTTGTATTATCAAACGTAAACTTCAACGTCATGGATTCACATGAAAATGTGATCTAGTCTAGCTCAAGAAAAGCTCAAACATCCAGAAGCACAACAGCTTGTCAGGTCAGTGACGGTCAATATGTTCCAATGTGATATGAGAGTGTTTTGTAAGAGAAAACCATGCTTTCAGAAATATTCTAAGAAAAAATTCAAATCGTGGGAAGACCCAGCAACATCTATCTTGTCGGGTAGTTGATGGGTTTACATTACTATATTTGACCATAGCAAAAACTATTACTGATACATAGGAAGTAAAGGGTGTTCCACTTCAAGGTTCCCTATTTGGCATTTATTTTTTGAAGATTATCTCATTCAATTGTTGCCCATATCGACGTCTCAGATCCTTTGAGTCCAATTTTCGATGACTCCTTCAACCATTTCGACTGGTAACTGGCAATGATGAGCGTGATGTTTTACTCCAAAGCCTGAATCGAAGTAGGATTGTCCGCATAGACTTTAGACTTTTCATATCCCTACAGAAAAAAGTCTAACGCTATGATATCACACGATTACGTGATGTTATCCGCATTTCTTGATAGAATAGCGAAGTGTTCGGTGACTTCCGTTTGAACAAAGTCAAGAGCCAATCTATCATCGAATAATCTGTCAACAAATTCTCTGCACTGGCCGTGCCGATGATATTTACTATATCTTTACTTTACATAACTTCTAAATAGTCGACAGTTTCTGATACTAGATATGTAACAGCTTTACCAATTGAAATTTAATTAAGTAAACAAATTAGATTTGCGATCCATACACTTCAGATCGAACATATAACCTAATCAATCAAATTTTGTGAATTAATTTCCATACTCGAAAGCAAAAACAACTAGGGAATTGAAAAGTTTTCGCACCTCAGTAATCAAATTTGCAACAAATTATGCGGAAACTGCAACCGCAAATGGCTAACCGCAGCGAAAATTGAAAACAAAAATTCCATTTCAATTGCAATCAGCGAGCATTCGCCGGCACAGTTGGCCGAAATGCAAAAAATACAAAAAACACGAAAAGCCAAATCGAATTTGCACTTTGTTGCAAGCCGCGTGCGGTTGCTACAGAACAGAAAAACTAATATGCAAAGTGACTTTTGAAAATATATGTGAAATAAACAAATTTATGTATATACATATATGTGTCAATAAATGTCTGTGTGTTGCAGCAAAAGTGCATTTTGTGCAAATTAAGCGCGCTGTTTGACAATTAAATGCATTAATTTGACAGTCAGCTGTTCAAGTGTTGCCTAAGTGAAGTTGACACTCACATAAACAGCTTATGCATAAATATATATTTGTATACTTATGTGATTCTGTAAATGTTTGTATGCGCTGTGCTTATTATATTTGCAGCCTTTTGCCGATTTTCGCCAGCGTTGCGCATTTTGTTATAAACACATGACAGATTAGTGACATGACCCAGTTAACGGTACGCCAACGCTTCGCAGTCTCGATAAACAGTTGTGAATTTGTGTTTGCTTTGCAAGTTTTTATGCTTGCTTAGCTGCGGGATTACGCGCCGATAAGTCGGCTAGACAAGTCGAGATTAGAAAGTATTATATTTGCATGCTCTTGGCGCATTCGTAAAAATAAATGCGAAAAAAGCGCCATATTATTAGCAAAAACAACATTTTGAAGTGAGTTGTAGAAGAGACTTGTTGCGAATTGAGAACAGTTTCACTTGTCGGAATTTAAGCATATTCAATGAAACAAGTTTGGACACGCCAATAGGTCTTAATCCAGTGGGCGATTAAAATAGTTGTGTAAATACACGCATACATACATACGTATGAAGAAATACGCGTAAAAATACGAAGAGTCAGATATAATGAGAGCATGTTTGTAGGTCAAGTTCATGTGACTTGAAGTTCTTTGACAAACAATTTTTGAAAGTTTTTTTTAATGAAATAAGTACATACATAATTAGATCTGAGCAATTTCTAAAGAGATTACATCATACAAAAATATATCTAATATAGTTTAGGGGCGATGTGAAGTTTCAAAGCATTTATTATTAAAAATTTAATATTCTCTACTATTATTAGACTTTTAGTAGGCAACGCATCATGTGATATGGTTAATGTCAGCTGATTTACCGGTCCTATAGGAATAGAGGTAAATGAGAAGGCAGACGAGCAGACTCGGGGGCAGCTAGAGACACAATTCCCGTAAGCTGCCCTAGGCCATTCAGCTTCTTAAAAGTTTGTTTGAAGCAATCGTCTTGGAGCACAACCAACAGAAGGCGTACCACCAAGTTACTTTGCGGTAGTAGTGATAGTGGACAGACCAAAAAGCTTCTAATTCTAAGCAAATTAGAGCTTAGCAACATTGTATGGGTCATCACGAAGCACCTACCCTTAAGCTTCCACCTTCAGAAAATGGAAAAAGTGAATTCGATAGAAAGCAGGGCAAGCGTGGAGGATGATGAGAATGCCCAGTCTTTCGCTGGATGAGACGGCTAGTAAGGCTTCAATTGGGTACCACGAGGTATAGTCATATGACTGTGACCCTTTGAGTTAAATTTGAGTTAGTATCAAACAAAAGTTTTCTTAGCTGTCCGTACATTTCCGAATAGAGAAAATTAATTTCGTAATTCAAAATACATTATTAAATAAGGAAATGTCTATTACAAAAGCAATAAATGCAATGAAGATAGGCTTGTGTACGTTTTCAAGAACTTCACCTCTCAATTGGAGACTCCAAGTGGAGCCAGATCCTTCTCCACCAGGTCTTTCCAACGAAGTGGAGGTGTATCTCTCCCTCTGCCGCTGTCTCTTAATTCGCTGAACTATATCAATGTCGTCGTGTTCGCCGTTACCAGTGCGCAAAGAACCATAAATTTTCCGTAGAACCTTTCTCTCGAAAACTCGTAACGCCGATTCTTCAGATGTTGTCATCGTCCATGCCTCTATACCATACGCCAGGACGGAGCTGATGAGTGACTTGTAGAATTTGGTCTTTGTATCGTCGAGGGAGGACTTTACTTCTCAATTGCCTACTCAGTCCGAATTAGCATCTCTTGTCAAGAGCTTTTCTGCTTTGGATTTCGAGACTGACGTTGTTGTTGGTGTTAATGGTGGTTCCAAGGTAGACGAAATTATCTACCACTTCGATGTTATAACTGTCAACAGTGACATGACAGCCAAGTCGCGAGTACGATGACTGGCGTAGAGGCACGATAGAACATCAGTATTTCATTCACCAAGGTCGATAAGACCTTATATGCGATATTAATGAGGCCTATCCCACGGTATTTGGCGTGCCTCTTTGTTAGGTTTGGGTAAAACTTTTGTCCGACCATTTTCTACAAATAATCTGATTCATGTCCCTTAACAGTTCTTCGCCACCATTTTTAAATAGCTCGCCCGCTAATTCTTCAGCCCTGCTTTGTTTGTTGTTATTAGGACGGAAATTGCTATTCGAATTTCTTCATGGAATGACGGCTCCATCGCCATTGATTGGAGAATCGGGTTTACCATCTCTAGATGTTATGCTTTCACTGCCATTCAGCAGGATGGAGAGGTGTTCCCTCAATAATTTTAGTATGCTCTAGGATCGTATACTGGATCACCTCTAGCGGTTTTACAAGAATATGCTCCGGTCCTGAAACGTTTTCTTAGTCGCTGCATCTTTTTGTAGAATTTTTGAGCATTACTCCTGTCGACCAGTTTGTCAAGCTCTTCGTACCGACGCATTTCGGCCTAATTTTGTTTTCTCTGCCAATTCGTCGTCTCGCTAAGTTCTTCAACTCTTGGTAGGTATCCCGTCCCACAAATGTTCTGGCCGATGGTACCATACCTTACGTTTTCTATAAATAACTATATTTTATTTTCCCAAAACAATTCAAAGCTCAAGATAAGATAAGATTCTGCCATAATATAAGATGTTCACATAATTTGAAGGTTATTCACGGGTTTTTCTTAAATTCTCTTAAAGCACTCTCAGATAGTTTTGACTTAAAGTTTGTGGATATAATACGTTCAAATTAAACAAAAATATGTTAAAGCTCATATCTCATGAAAATCCTCTCTTTCGTATACACATTCTTACGAGCAATTCACTTTCACGAAAATATGATTTTATTGCCATTATCGATTATAGATATACGTATAGTTATATATATGTATGTATATACAACATAAGTAAATATGTACGCATTTGACGCATATCATTCCCAAATGCCATACATTTTCGAAAGCGAATGGCAGCCAAATCCAATCGGAGATTTGATGATTCAAAGCGAACAGCGGAGAATTGATGATTGGCATGAAATTATGAAATTGATGATGGGGAAAACGAAAGAAATGAATGAATGACATGCGTTTTGAAGTAGAAATGATATGTTTACAAACCATACGGCGAAGCGATAAAAAAGCGAAAATAATGAGCAGCGCGCGCATGCGTAAAATGGCTTGCGCATGGCTCGAATTTACATACATACATAATTTACAGTGATTAACTAATTTTAATAATAACCAAATTTTATTAGGTGTGGCTGTGACAGTTATGTGAGTATATACATACATACATATGGTATATATAAATATATGTACTATACGGGAATTTATGAACAATAATGTACATAAGTCAAGTTGTTGTAATAATAATTATGAACAACTTAATGATTATCAGCTTACAATTTCGAAATTCGAATTCGAAGACTTCTCTGCGATATAAAAAAATTATATTTGATAGCCGCCAAGCCTCATTAAGCTGTTCAAATATTGACAGCTATTTAAGTGATTAATTTTATGCGACCATTAATTACACACCAAACTAGACACGGGCTTATGTATGCGTGATTACACACACAGACACGCAATTGTAACTTTTACATTCGGTAGCCGAAGGCGTAGCGCGAAAAGTGAAAGGAAGGCTTGGCGATTCTGATTCGATGGCCTGAAAAGACGCTGTGTAGAAAGCTTTTAATTGCTTTCTATTTGTTTTCACTGCTAATTTGCAAAGATATAAAATGATTCTCTTCATATGCGTATCACATTTGCTTTTCCTAACGCCCATTCATCAAATCAACGAGTCCGGCCACTCGCCCAAGGTAAGCGAAGCGTGAGTAAATAATCATAAAACACTGAGATAGTAATTACAAATTTATTTTTGAATGAGCCATGTTGCAGAACGAAGAAAAATTGCGCATAAATAAAACCAAAAACAACAACAATGAAGAAAATTATAAATAAAGTATCTGCAACATACCATAGAGAGAAAGTTCCCAAGGCGCATGAACAGAACCATATATGCAGAATGAAATTGGTTAGCGAAAATAAACAACACAAACAGCAAAAAGTAGAAACAACAACAATTATCTTAAACAGCAACAGGAACATATACAAAAATGCGGCAGCAACAACAAAAAAGACAACAACAACAACAAGAAAAAACGGATAACAACAACAAGCATCCGAGACAGCAGCAACACATACAAGAAAAATCCGTCAACAACAACAATATTCCGTCAACAACAACATATACAAGAAGAATCCGACAACAACAACAAGAAATCGGACAGCAACAACCACAATAAAAAATCTGACAACAACAACTACATAAATCTGAAAACAACAACAGAAAGTCTAGTCGAACACCAGCAGCAGCAGCAGCGATAAGATTGACAACAACAACATGTTAGTTAGCAACTAAAGACGACTTGACCAGTTCTAGCCATTGCTGCAATATCATACACATGCGCAACAGTGCCACTTGCTTCACTGCGCAATTGCGCATGTTTTGTGGCGCGTCGCTGACCAAATACAAATTAACCAAAGGCACGCAAGCGCAGCATAAAAGCCCGAGTATACCATGTGTACGCAAGGTGTTGCTTAGTTATGCCCCAGCTGCGTTTTATGCTCAGCTGCATTTACATACTCATATCAGCCTGCATGCATGTGTGCGTGTGTATGTGTATGCGTGCATTGCAGCCTCATAATCAAAACGCTATCAAATAAATTTGAAAACAGCATTCTTAACAAGTATGAATATGCTGAGCATTGTTTGTTGCATGCAACATTTGGACGCCAGTTCGTGCCACTAATGCGTTTACTAGTTTCTGCTTATGACTAAAAATGGAAAATGGAAAATGTAGTGCGAAAAATTACAACAACAAAATGAACAAAGCCGAGAGTCATATAAAATATAAATGCTTTGCATTACTTTCCTGGCAAATGTGGAAAATTGTAATTTCGCTGCGATTGAAAGTCGAAAGTATGCGCGCCAGGCATTTACACAAATTGCATTTCGCAGGCATTTCTATACGAGCAGAGCAAATTAGTTTGCTGTTGAGAAAAATTGGCAGTCGCATATGGTGGATACCAATGGAATTCCATTCCTCCTATTCCATTCCATTCTATTCCTTTTTTAGGAGATATATTTATGGTACTTATGATTGTTGTAGTAGAAAAGCTTTGATACATATGGAGTGAAAAATATTGCTAATTGAAAAGGAAATGATTCGTTTATAAAAGGGAACCTTTTCTTTAGGCGAAAAAATTCATATCTGATACACTCATTGGAAATCTGAGAAAAAGTCGTAAACACTAGGCCGACTAGTATTTTTTATAATGAAATACTTTTCTTCGTATATAAACTTTTTTTGAGCGTTGAAATTTTGAAAATTCCTAACTGCAAATCATTTCATATTGAGTCGAAATAAAAAATACGTGTCCAATATTTTTTTTCGTCAAAGTACACAAAAAAAATTGCATGTAATGACCCATATAGTATTAATATCGTTTTCCTGCTGGTATGCATTATCTCTTATACTGAGTTAAACTTGCTGCCTTTATTGCTGCAGGCAATAGACAAGAGACCAAAGATAGGGGCAGTGATATACCGAATCAATGGCGGTTATAACTGAAAAAATCGGCAAAATATAAAAAAAAGATCCCGAAAATTGTAAATAAAACCCAAAATATTAAACATTCATTAATATTTATTTAAAGTCGTCCCCAACAGACGTAATGCACTTACGGCAACGACTTTTCCAGTCCTCGAAACACTTTTCATAAGCACTTTTTAGGATGGCCTTCAACTCCTCCAGTGATTTTTGTTTTATCTCTTCGATCAACTGAAAATGGGTTCCATTCCGATGATTGTTGACTTGTTTGCATGCCAAACTCATAAATCCATGTCTTGTCGGCAGTAATAATGCTCTCCATGAGTACGGTACTCTTTTTGAAAAATATTCAGCTTTACCGGAACGAATCGAGCAAAACGCATTTCATACCTATAATATCCACCAAAATCAGTCAAACGGGCTCGTAAGAGATGTTGATCTCTCGTGGCATCTCTCTAACACTTGCCTGATGATTTTCAAGCACCATATTCTTCACTTTGTTTTAATATTTTTAACAGTTGAAGAGATCGAAGATCATCCAGAACATGGCACGTCTTCAAAGATCTCTCGACCTTCTTGAAGGCTTTGTACCACCGTAGGCTTGTGTTTTTGATAAAAACTAAATCATCGTACTCCTTTTCCAACATTCAAAATGATTCCGTAAACGAAATTTGGTTAGAAATACAAAATTGGAGACAAATTCTTTTTTCAATATTTCTATCCATTGTAAAAATCGCAACTAAGGTGTATCGACTTAAGCAGCTGCTGGCGATTCCCACAGAATATTGTGTATTTTGAATAGTACCAAGAATAATAAAGGGTCTGTTTTAGACATGTGGCATTCAAGAAGAAATAATATCTGTATAATTTAATAGGATGGCCAACAGTTTAGCTTAGCTTTGGTTTGGCATTATGTTCTAAAAGTGATTGCGGGTAAGTAACGAATAAATAACTGTCGAAAGATACAATTTTCAACCACTGACTATAAATCAAGTAAAAGATGTCAAAAAAACTACTCCGAAGAAAGCATTATGTGTCACTATTCTATACCAATTTGGAAGGTTTATAAAAATTATTAATTTCTTGGAGATATTATTTTAATTAATCATTTAATTAAAATGTACATAAATTCGACCAAGGGATAGGTCGAGCTGGACCCAGTAAAACCTTCCCCAAGTACTTTAAAATATTCTCTTAGTTATAATCTAGACGTTGATCTTCAATTACGAATACGAGAAAACTCAAACTGACTAAAAACAGCTAAAGGAGATTACATGTAATCTTTTCCGTATCTAATTTATGCTGATAACACTATGGAACTTTTTTGGGATTATTGTCTGGGGGGTGAGAAATTCCAAGTCAGTGTGATGGTACTAGGTCAGTATAGTAAAACCCACAAGGGTTTGGCGTTCGTATGTGTCAGTTTTTTTTTATGAACTTTTAAATTTTTTCCTTATCTTGATGTTTTTTCGCTTAGTTGTAACATTTTGGCAAAAACGTAGTTTAACATAACTCGCGAACCGCTATTATCTATTTTTCCAATCCATTAGACGGTTGTAGCAGCTTTTACACACTATATTTGGTACCCAATTTTCGTTCACTATAACATAAGAAAAAATTTAAAAGGTCATAAAAAAAAACTGACACATACGAACGCCAAACCCTTGTGGGTTTTACTATACTGACCTAGTACCATCACCCTGACTTGAAATTTCTCACCCCCAGATTAGCTATTGTACTGTGTAATCTGAACAATAATCGAATGAAGGTCATTCCGCCAAGGCTTGTCAACTCGGCACCGTCTCTCGAAATTACTTCAGAAATCTTTTCTGTCGCGTCAACAAGAACAGCTAACAAAATAACTGCATCATTAATGGATTCATATAAAGTACAGAGTACCATATAAATCCAGTTCGTTTTATTTGTTATCTACTTTCTTGGTAGCTAAACTAAAACATTTCACTGATATTTATACTTAAATTAAAAAAAATTAATATTCCAAAACCTTACATTTGTACCTAATTTGACAATAAATACATCCAGTTTGCTGAACTTATCTCAAAACAATCTTTACACTCGTTTTCTTTACAGTACACCCAAAACGTGGGAACCTCAACCCCTCCAGCAGTCCTGCTACACCTCGTTAGCCCATCAGCAATTGCTACTCGAAGTCACCATGCAACAGCCAACCAACTACTACACACAAACCGAAAGTGAACTGTTGCAGTTGGAAGCAACCGGTGGACGCTTACCCGAATACGAGCAACTGCAACCAGAAACAGCAACATCCCAAACACAAAATGTAGCCTCGTCTCCGACACAACAACAACAACAGTCCGTTGTACTTCCAATAACGGCACTCAACAATTTGGATCGTGCCACGCCCGTCTCTTCCACAGCCGCCACACCCACACCGACCACTGTCAGCAATTTAGAGGCATCATCGAGCAGCACAAGTAACGGCGGTGGCAGCAGCAACAGCACGACGCCGCAACATTTTGTAGCGCCACTACAACGACGCTGCCAAGCGCCGCCACCATCATTGCCACTCAGTTCGATTTCATCGCCTCTGCGCGCGGCCAACTACAAGACGGCCGCCTACCATCAGCACCAGCATCATCAGCAGCAGCTGGAATTTCAGCGAAACTCGCAGTCGGACGATGATAGCGGTTGTGCGCTGGAAGAGTATACGTGGGTGCCGCCGGGCCTGCGGCCGGATCAGGTGAGTGAATAGGCCAATGTGCATAAGTCCCTAGTGTATACTATACATATGTTAAGATCTCAAAAGAAATTAAATGTTGAACTGGAATTTGTATACTTTAACTGGGTGCCTCCTAACAGGGTTTAAAAATTTATCTTAATAGCAGTCCATCAACCTCGATGACGAGCTCAAAGGCGCTCTTATTATCACCTTTTTGGACATTCGATCATTTGAACAATCTATGAAAATACTTCTTACTTGTTTCAAAAATGCTGAATCAACATTTCGCTTTGAAGATTATTATAACAGTAAAAATCAAATTTGATGCCGATATCATAATATAAGGATAAACGACCTCAGATATACTATCCGCAATAACTGATCTTCGGACCTCAGTAGATTAGTAATCAAAGACTTATAACCTTAACGACGAATGCTTTATATAAGTAAGCAGGTCAATTGAGAATTCCCCGGCCCGACGCATAGATCGCCTGTGATGGCCAACCATCAAGGATTGATATGCCAAGTTTAAACGTGATGAAATTAGTACAGAAGACGTTGAGCACAGTGGACGACTAAAAGAGCTTGTAACCGACAAAAACATCAAAAAAGCCCACAAAGTAATTTTAATTCACGAATATTTGAGTATGGTAAGTTCTGTGTTCTGTCGCCCGAGCTGACAACGACGAGTTGATGATTCGGAGTAGTGTTTGTACGGAATCTATTCTGAACAGTTCCAGTCAAAAGCTGGATCAGAATGGAACGAAGCTAAAATGACCAAGGAAGTCTAAAGAAGTACTTGTTCTATCTGCCTCTAGTCATTAGTGGTGAATAAGCTGCTAAGAATTTGGAACAAGGCCTATGCATATGCAAACATTTGTAATATCGGGTGATTTTTTAAGAGCTTGATAACTTTTTTTAAAAAAAAAACGCATAAAATTTGCAAAATCTCATCGGTTCTTTATTTGAAACGTTAGATTGGTTCATGACATTTTCTTTTTGAAGATAATTTCATTTTAAATGTTGACCGCGGCTGCGTCTTGGGTGGTCCATTCGGAAAGTCCAATTTTGGGCAACTTTTTCGAGCATTTCGGCCGGAATAGCCCGAATTTCTTCGGAAATGTTGTCTTCCAAAGCTGGAATAGTTGCTGGCTTATTTCTGTAGACTTTAGACTTGACGTAGCCCCACCGCATGATCTTGGTGGCCAACTTACGGGTCCATTTCTTGAGATGAATTGTTCTCCGAAGTTTTCCCTCAAAATGGCCCATAGCGCCATCTTGTTGAAACCACATGTCAACCAAGTTCAGTTCTTCCATTTTTGGCAACAAAAGTTTGTTAGCATCAAACGATAGCGATCGCCATTCACCGTAACGTTGCGTCCAACAGCATCTTTGAAAAAATACGGTCAAATGATTCCACCAGCGTACAAACCACACCAAACAGTGCATTTTTCGGGATGCATGGGCAGTTCTTGAACGGCTTCTGGTTGCTCTTCACCCCAAATGCGGCAATTTTGCTTATTTACGTAGCCATTCAACCAGAAATGAGCCTCATCGCTGAACAAAATTTGTCGATAAAATATTCCGGCCGAAATGCTCGAAAAAGTTGCCCAAAATTGGACTTTCCGAATGGACCACCTAAGACGCAGCCGCGGTCAACATTTAAATGAAATTATCTTCAAAAAGTAAATGTCATGAACCAATCTAACGTTTCAAATAAAGAACCGATGAGATTTTGCAAATTTTATGCGTTTTTTTTAAAAAAAGTTATCAAGCTCTTAAAAAATCACCCGATAGAAAAAGTTGGCTGGAGTAAAGGTATGTTAGCTACGTGCAACACTCTAAATATCTTTACGGATGGCTCGAAAATGAACGATGGAGTTGGTGCGGCAATATACTGTCCAGAGTTAGGCATAAGGCAACCTTTTAAGTTGCCGGACCACTGCAGTATATTTCAGGCTGAGATCTTTCCTATTGCGAAAGCCGCGGAGCTGGCCTATAATGCACCTGCAGGCAACTCCAGAGTCAACATCTTCGTAGACAGCCAAGCAGTAATAAAGGCAGTACACAAAATTGATGTTGGCACTTGACAGAAGAGACTGTAGGAACCAGATAGGAATACTAACTGATGTCTGGTGGCAACACCCGCCCGAAGGAACGGACTTAGCACCAGGGAAATAATGGATCATCTGTTTCATTTTCATTGTCCCGCATTGGCAAGACTACGGTGTAAGTATCTAGGGTCCCCACGATATGATACACTGGGGGAGGTATCGATAGTGAAGCTGCAGAGTTTGTTAAAATTCGCGATAAGCTCAGGCATCTTAAAAGATGAGTACTCCTTTTGGACCTAGCAACTGAACTCCATCTGGTATCGCAAAGGACGAAAACTGGTCTATGAGTGTCTTATTGGTTAACCAAATTAATCTAACCTAACCTAACCTCTTGGGTCGGTATATGAGTATAGGACGTAGACATCACATCTAAATTGTATATTCATTAGGTTCATATCTGGTTTGAGTTAAAAAGATCCATATTTCTTTGAGCTAAGATGTCTAAGCTGTCAGACTAATATATGGTATAAACTAAGTATTTTCTAGTATTCGAAGCAATGAGATGGCAAAACGTCCTGTAAATGTTTCAAATACTAAATGTTTCTCTCGTCTTATTCAAATATGGAGCCTCGAATGTAAGCTTCCAATACTTGTATGTATATATACTGACTACTGAGACTACTGCATGTCCACTGACCAACATTTGGCAAGCGAGTCATGTAAACGCAATCATTCGGTCAAACGGTGAGAGCCAACGGATAAGGACATAAAATCTTGATAAAGCAATGACGCCAACAACAATTACAATTGAAATTTATGAACTTTTTCCGCCGCAACTTTTCAAATTTTCATTTTCTATTTTTAATTTAATTTTCTTGTTTGTTTTGAGTAGGCAGCGTTCCACCGAAAGTGGCGTTTTCACTTTTTTATTGTCTCGCTTCGATTGCAACAAAATGGCACACACGCTTCGGGTTCGCCATGCGGCATGCCACAAAGTCGCTTAATGCCGGCGTAACAGCATGTTTTTCGTTTTTTTTTGTCTTTTTTCGAGCATAAAAAATGATAATAAAATTTTTTACCACTTTTGCTTTCGTTTCGCCGCTTTTCATGAAATTTTGCTCCAACAACTCATACGCCGCAGCGTTTTATCTTCAACGCCTCTTGCCGGCTTGTACATTTTACTCTTACTTTAACCATTAAAAAGATTAAAAAGTTGCAAGTTGCAACTACCAGATGCATGCTTAGTGTTGTTGCAGACACACATGCAGTATTTTGTTGGGTGTTGCAAGCTTAAATGTTTTTGGGCAACGTGTAACAATTCATGTTCATTAGACGCCACAACAAAAGTGGCCGTAAAATATTGCAGCAACGGTTCGCGTTGAAATTCAGCAATACTTCAATAAATACAATTTCGTTGCTTTAAGTCAGCATAGCTTGCGTGCTTACAAATATATTTACAAGCACTGCGCGCTTTTAAGGAGATTTTCGAACGTTTTGCCTCGTAATTGCGCGGCATTTCCAAGATTGTAATCGCAGATTTTTGATCGAAATTGCCGGTAATTAATTGTGCGATTTTGTTAATCGCATGTTCGATGCCGGCGTTTTCGAAATCTCAAATTATTCCATTGCTGGCATAACATCTCTGTCACAGTTGTTTTTTCCGTCTCAGCCAAACCCGCTAAATAATTGCTTTTCATTTGAAATGAAAGATATTTGGAGTTGATTAATGTAATTAGTATTAAATCGTATATGTTCCCATATAAGTATTTGTATGTATTGGTTAATCGCCAAATAAGTTTATTGCTGGAATTTAGCTATCTTGGAGATAATTACTTACTTCTTACGGCTAAACGAATTGAAAATCAAGTGATGTGTGGAAAAATGTTGAACTCATATCTCAATTTGATTGCTTAATTCAATTTCTTTACTTAGTTACTAATTGCATCTCAATTAAAAGCGTTTAAGTGGTCATTTAATTGCAATCTCTTATAAAACATTTAAGAAATTTAATGATTTTGAGGAATGCTTTTAATAAACTCATTACTAATTTGGATTATTAAAGCGCTTTATTTGGTTTGGTTTGTTAATCAGATAAATACATTATTAACTTTGGCTGCTTCAAACAATAGTAATACCTTTAACGGGTGCATTTATTATAGCATAAAAGGGTATACAAAATATTATATTGATTTTGAATGGTCAGTTTTTATGACAGCTTAATTGCCGAAGTTGAGGCCCATTTTTAAGCAAAGGACAAGTCGTATTATAAAAATGGTATCGAAAAGTTGACCACCACTGCCGTAGACAAAAATCCCGCTTATCAAAAGAAAAACTCTTTCATACAAAGACTTGATTCCGATCATTCACTTTGTATATCAGCTATATGCTTTAATGATCTGAAATTGACGGAATCAACCAATGATCAGCTTCTAGGGAAAAACACGTGTACAAAATTTTAGATCGATATCTCAAAAGATGAGGGACTACGGAGATACAGACGGACATGGCTAACTCAATCACGCTGATCATTTATAATGTATATACTTTAAATAAAGTCTTTGATGTTTCCTTTTTGCTGTTCTTCTTCTGATATTAATATCATCGGCATACGACAGCAGTTGTACACTCTTATAGAAGATGGTACCTTCTCTGTTTAGTTCTGCAGGTTGAAGAAGTCGCACGATAGGGAGTCGCCTTGTCTGAAACCTCGTTTGGTATCGAACGGCTCGGAGAGGTCCTTCGCCGAGCTTTTGGCATAACTCAACGTCAGTTTACACCGTCGTATTAGTTTTGCAGGGCTATGGTGTTATTTTGCTTTTTGGTGTTACAAACTTAATATATCCTGTGCAGGAAACAAATATGTGGTGTGCTTAGACCTGATCCCAATTCATAATTACATCAATATAAAATATTTTCTTTATCTTAATGATTAGTTATAAAACCTAGGGCCTAACGTCCTATAATAATATACATTAGTATAATGGGAAGTGTAAAAAGCGTTTAAGATTTAAGTCGGATTTCCCAGTTGGTAATAAAAATTGGTACCAGGATTCAAAGGATACCAAGTAACTTCATTCGGTATCTTGCGACGCCGGTGATTGCATGCACATTGTTGCCAGAATTTTAAGAAAGAAAATATTGAACCCTTTTCATGAAACATGATATTTCGACATAGTAGGGCCTTGTGGCCGCCTCGCCTTTCTTTGGATAGTCGACTTCCAACAAACAATAAGATAAATAATTAAAGCAAGCAAATGGACTTGCACTAGTGTCGTCTAGTTCGCGGTGGATCTCTCGAAACTAGCGGGGTCATAGTCATACATCCATTGTTGGTTGACATTGAGACGAAGAATTTTTTTTTAAACCGAGAACCTTGTTGTTGTTTTCTTGTTGATGTTAAGTTTATTTGGGAAACTTTGAAATAGATCACCGAGAAGTCCAGAAAGTGGTAGCCTACTCTTTCCCTGCCAATAGGTCAAACTTCGTCATATTTGGAGCATGTTCGCCGAGTGAAGTGTGTCTGTCTGTGGTAGATACATGCTTCGTCGACGGTTACGAAATACTGCAGGAACTTCTCGACGTTGGAACACATTAAAACATCATAATCGAGTCGCTGTATACCATACAGTATCCTCATCTACCGTTTCTTGATTTCACTTTGCGATTTCCTTTCAAAAATCAAGAATGGAATCACCGACCGTGGCAAAAGCTTTGTACTTTTTCTTAAATCGTTGGGCACGTTCGCGTATACACGCGCTCAAAAAAAACTACAACTCGGATTCGGCTAAAATTTTAACGGTTGCCGTCTACGGAAATGTACGACATAGTATGTGTATGTGATCTATTCTTACAGTTGGGGCTAAGCAACCGGAACGGAGCCGAATTTTTATCCGGCCAAGGATTGTCAACTCGGCTCCATTCCTCGAAATTACAGTACGGTACAACAACAACAACATTCTTACTTTATCAGCCTAATAGCGATCTATAAGGATCTAGTGAGAGATTTTTTTGGCAGCGAAGTGAACTCATAAATTTATGTTTGTCGAATTATAGCCGAGTTCTTTCATTGTAAAAGTACCATTCTGTGGATCTGGGGATAAAATATTAATTTCCAGAATGTTTTTTGACTATCTGTGTCTGTAAACAGTGGAAGATTCTTCTCCTTTGTGCATTTCATAGGCAAATCTAAATAAAAGAAGAAATTCCGTCAAATACCATAAAAAGTTATAAACAGTGTCTCATTTTAAATATTTTAAAGATTTTTTATACAATTATCATTACAATTTCTATAATACATACATATGTACATACTTAAAATAAAACCTCAGTCATCATTTTGAGCTAGTAAAACCATTACTCAGCATGACTTTTACGATTTTAACGCGCTTACGCGTAACTCCGCACCTGTTCCAAGCAATGACGGAAATATCGCGCGCACAACACTCAACTGCAGACAGACACATACACAACTGTGCATTCCACCATTAGTTCAGCTAAACGCAGTTGAGCGGAGCAACCAAGCGATTGACGTTGTCCACTCCATTTAATTTCATTCGGAGCGTGATTCGAGTGACATTTTCCGACTGCGGACAACGAAGCAATTAATAACATTTTCGGTGCGTTGTTTTTGTCTATTTTGTGGTACATTTGACTTCTAACTTGCGGAAAACTCACTACTTTTTGCCACAAATATTTCCCATGTTTTAGCATTGGACCCGCACACAAGACGAGGTGCTGCGGGGGATTGGACTGGTTGCAAAACTACAAATTTTGCCACGCTTTCGAAAATGCTGTGTGGCAGCGCTGACTCACACACGCACATACTGGATGCTTGGACAGATAAGAGTCTCGCATGTTGTACGGCGGCACTGGCCTGTGGACTGGGTGTAGAAAGATAGATGACATATGAAAAGCTGGCGGGCGCCTGCGGTGCAACACGCAGCGGTGCCACGCTCGTTGTTGTTGGTATGCGAGTGGCATGCATGTGGTGCGCTGACACTTTGAACCAAATAGATAGCTGTAAAATATATTGGTGTTGTTAGCCGATTGAGTTTTCGGTGGAAATTGACCAAAACAAGAGTTAATTGCAGAGACGCACCGGCGGTGGCGGCGGTGAATTGGCTTAGTTGGCCGCCGAGTGAAAGTGTTGTGACTGCTGCGTGCACAATTTGATTAATTTCGCTGTTGTTTAGACGTTGTTGCTGCTGTTGTTCAGCTGCTGCTACCACATTTCAGCAGGCGACGAGTGAGTGCGAACGAGTAGGAAATGATTCGTTACAAATTGAGGAAGTTTTCATTTTACGGTGTTGGTTCAAGTGAAAAATGTCATGCTATAAATATTGCCATGCTTCATAGTTGATTAAATTAATTGTAGTGAATTTATATGGGGGTTAAACGATATTTTGATTTTAAACCGTGTTTCCGGTGGGAGAAAGCAAAGCTTTGAAAGATTTGCTGGAGAGAAGAGTTTTCATGTTGGACTGGGTAAATAAAGTAAGCAGTTGGAAAGTAAGGAAGGACGGTGAAATGCTTTGTACTGAACTGTTTCATATGAAAAATTGTTTCGTATAAACTAAACCTATCCTATCAGGCTAACAGCTCCAAATTTATCCTGAATTAATAAATCAAATATTCACATACCAAATTAACATTGATTTCTATAAAAAAAGTAATAGAAGTAAATATTAATTTGATATAAATAGTCTTCTCTTAAAATATCATAAGCCCATTCTTCAATTTGCAATAAGTTTCTAACGGTTCTCTCCTGCCAATCAGCTGATAACACGTTCCCCGAAGCACATATGCAAGTTTTATTTTTATTGAAGCATATGGAATTCCAAATCTTCTGCTTAAAATAGCTCATAGATGACTTATAGGTGACTTTTATGTATATTTAGTTGACCAGTTTCTGTTTGCAGCCTCTACTCTACGCTTTCTCGGTATAAACTTCAATCCTTTTGGCATTTGTCTTAGATCATTGGACTTTTGAATCTAAGTGAGAGCTGATTTGAAACTCTTTTCCACTAGCAGCACTGGCAGTTACAAGTACAACGACGAGATTTTAGTCGTTAGCGGGAAACCCGAACGACTCGCAAGTGGAATGTAGGAAGACTGCAGATATAAAAAAAGAGACTGTGCTCATCTCAACTGTCGCTATGACACTAAAAACCAAATTTTTTTTAAATACAATATTTTCTGTGAATTTCTCAATTATATTCTAGGTTGAAGCTTAGTCTGTAAACATCCAGTACTAAAAAAAATGATTCGTAGCTTTTCAGAATACTTCGTAGGCATTTAGATGATATGCCACCTCTACGATATATTAATATTTAATATATCCAACTGCTTCAAGTTTCCTTAAATTTTGATGGAGTGAAGAGCCTTTAAACTGATGTACTTGAGCAATAGCCCAGCTGATGTAGATGGGGGTGTTTTTGGGGTCGGGCAACATACTACGGTCAGTATCGTAGAAGCCGAAGTAAGCGGCATGGTAGATGATGATACCTTGAAGGAAACACCGAAGCCACGATAAAAACCAGCAAAAATGGCACTCTTGCAAGTTCTAGCCAAGCAGTTACCATGCCCAGTAATACCGGGTGGTCCCTTACTGACATCAGCAGCCAAACGGGTACGGGCAAAGTCCAAGGGGTAGAAGCATCACCATCGGAGACCAAGATACCCGCGTAATAACGCTTGTCAACATCACACAAGAAAACCTATTTGTACACATCATTGAAGGCGAAGTTCAAAGCCTGAGTTGGGAAGTATCTGATAACATTGACCAAGTTACCACACCAGTATGACATAAAACCTTGTATTGCCTATCAGGGCTGATTTGTTTTGAGATGCAAGAACAGTCTTTGAGGCGGCAGCAGAGATACTACCCGCAGCGAAATCCTTGACGAATGCAAAGGGATCACAGCCCTTCCTCGCCCATTATACTTTTTGTTTTGTACACTTCTTACAAAAGAGATACAGTAAAAAGTTCTTTTGAAGAAAATCAGATCTTCCCACTCGGCGTTGACAAGTCGAGTGCTCGACCTTGTGCGGCTACACTTGAAATTTAAGAAGACGCATTCATATGAGTCCAATTTACTTCTGGCCATGAAGTGCAGATTGTCTTCACATTATCAACTATTCATTCTTCATTGTTAAAGTTGCACAGTTTTGTATCTAGGGATTTAGATAATTAGAACTCAATTGGTCGTTAGGTAACTCGATATTGATGCTAACTTTCCATTATCCATATACTTCTGATTTTGTGTACGCTAACTAGCCTGTGGAGGAAAAATTTTGGCTCAATCTATTTGGACTAAATATACAAAACGTCTTAGTCTGATTTTATGCAGAATTCGTCGTCAACAAATGTTATTAAGAATAAATATGGAATATTTACGGTAAGGAATATACTATTTTATGCTTTGAAAAAGAGGTTTTGAACTATGCCAGCTGGTTTTTCATTTCATAAACTTTTTTTCTTTATGACCGAAGCTTCAAATAATATTGAAGGGTTTTCTCGTTAATCATCGTAGAATAAAATTTCTAGATTATTCATCTGTTTCAAGAAAAACAGATTTTCTACACATGCAAATCTTAAAGTTGAGGCCACTGACTCCGAATTTCGGTAGTAAATTTAAATAATTTCGACTCGTTTTTGGATCGTATATCTTTCCATGATGAAATGACCTTATTGGAGAGAAATGTTAAAAGAGCGGGAAAATATATTTTGTAGCGTTCCTATTGAAAACTCGTTAAAATAAATCAGATAGACATTTCAATTATTTATAAAAATCACATCGGCAGGCTTAGTAATGAATATGCGCACAAAAACCCCTTGAAATAATTAATATTTCATTATTTTCACCATTAAAAATATAATATAACAATTTTCAACTTATATATTTTTACTAAATCTGTTCACTCTTTAAAAAAATAATCTCTATGATATTTGTTTTACATTACAGGTTCGTTTCTACTTCTCCCAACTACCCGACGATAAGGTGCCCTATGTAAACAGTGCCGGCGAAAAGTATCGCGTCAAGCAGTTACTGCATCAATTGCCGCCGCAAGACAATGAGGTAAGTACCACATTAAGCGCTACCAAGTAGCTCCCACACTAACCGTAAAATAGACGATCAGACGACTGAAAAGACATCGGAAATGAAGAAAACAAGCAAATTGGCTTTGTAATAAACGTAGAAAAACACAAAAAAGTAACTGAAAATGGCTGAGGCGGCCGCCAACAATAGCAATCCAGAATCGCAGACAATAAAACGAAAACGACCAAGAGAGGAGCGGGAAAGAAACTATTTAAAAAACACGGCAGTAGTTAAAACGCATTGTGCAAATGTGAAAATGAAACCTTTCAAAAGTTTTTCCTTTTTACTTGTACTCGTAAGATTAAAAAACTTTGACATTGTACTTCTTGCCTTGGCTGCGACTTGTGACTTCGCCTTCGCCGTCGCCTTCGCCTTCAACTTCAACTTGAACGTCATTGTCGCGTCAGTTGAGGACGTGCAAGTGTATTTTTAATTAAAATTTACTACAATTTTCCTTTACTCATACTCACTTGTATATCCCTCGCTCTCATTGCTTTCTCCTTTTCTTTCCTTTCTCATAGGTGCGCTACTGCCACTCGCTGAGCGATGAGGAGCGCAAGGAGCTGCGCATATTTTCGGCACAAAGGAAGCGTGAAGCCTTGGGACGTGGTGCCGTACGGTTACTCTCCGACGAGCGTCCATGCAAGGGGGTGAGTAGTTATTTTAAGGCGTTTACATATAAAATAATATGTCGACAATTTTTTTAGTTGAATTTAATGAGCGGTGAAGAGGATTTGTTGAAGTTTTAATTAATATGTTCAGGGAACTAATTGCTTTTTGGAAAATATTTGTTGCAAATACTATCGAGTATCATTTTGAGTAAAAAAAATGCTTAATAATTACTTCTTTTGTCTTGCTTATATACTAAGAGTAGTTGAACATTAAAATAATACTAAAATAATCAAACACCGTGTAACAGCTACTAGTGAATTCTTCAATGATCTTACTGAGAAAATATCTTTGATTTCTAGATCTCGCTCAAAATATCTTATGATTTATCATTGTAAATGGTCGGAGTCATTTCGAAAATAATCCTACTTCAATTTTTTTGACCATGTCTTGAACCTTTATGATAAAAACAGAAAAATCGCATAACGATCTCCACTATTTGTTAATTGAAATTACCAAAACTATTAGAATTATTTCTAAAAATCCAACGTAAAAGTGACAAAAACTACGCTAAACATAATGTCGAATAGACATGTTGGAGTTCTTGGTATAGTGGCGAAATTATTCCCCAAATTATTTTTAGGAATGCAGACAAGTTGCCCGTAAACATTCCGGTCCATTCGTGTTACGTAGACCTGACTTTCGTGGGAAAGGGTAGAACATATTATACGTTGTGCCGTGCGGTCTAGAACATACTGAACTTGATGTCGGAACTTAATTCAGAAAATAGTTCTGACATCAAAAACCTTATCTTGATATTTTTCGTAGCCGATAATGGCTAAAAAGATCTCATTACACTTTCTTACGTCTTAAATTACAAGCATCTAATTGAGACCTTGTAGAGGCTACTTTTGAGAGGAAAAGTTGATTTGTTGCCTGTTGAGAGACTTTGCCCATGTCTAGTCAAGATGTTATGTATTAGAACCGAGTTAGTTGACCAAAGCTTACAGTCAGTTAACAAACCTAAAGCTGTGTGTTCGTATCCTTCCAAAACCATAATAATAAATATAAGGAAAAGTTCCGCAGTTTTCTAGATTTCGATGATTTTTATTTGATTGTAAGTACTTGTATATCCTTTAACATAACGTCTGAAAAGTTCCGTATATAAAAACTTCGTACTAAATTTAATATTATTGTCGGTTATTTGATATCCGAGATGTGGTTGGGTTTTCCAAATGCTGACAAATGTTCAGTTTATTCAAGGAATGGCATCCTGAAGTGAAAACGGCAAATCGGTTTATAATGCGAGTGAAGAGGTGACCTGTGCTCTCGTTAACTCTACGCTGGAACGCGGCTGATAATACCATATTAAATACAAAAATGTCTGGCTTCAATCTCGGTATCAAACTCATTAGTCTAGAAACTTTGAATATAATAAAAGAGAACATAGCTCATAGTAGCTTGAAGCTCATTGGAAACGAAATATAAAATAACAAATCTTAAAGAAAAAAAGGGTTTAGAAAAGTAAGAGGAGAGACAACGTTGAATTTTTAATGTGTTACATGGGTTTACGGGTTCCAAAAAGATTTTTTTTCACTACTGTAAGAAGTTATCCTGCCCATACAGGCACATCTTTTTTCCGAGGGGTCACAGGAAATGGCGACGCAATAACCGAGTGTAAAATATTTTTTCTGTTTTTAACAATAAAAAATTCTAATAAAATATTTAATTTTTTATATGAGAAAAAAATTGTTGAAAAAATGACGTTTTTTACCCGTGCACACCCGTGTAACTCCTTAAGGGTTAAAAATGGTTTAGAGGTAACCAAAATATCTGTAATACATTGTATATAGACTATTTTCACATAACCTCAAAATCTATGTGAAAAATTTATATAACTAAGTTTTTATGTTTTCTATTTCTAATTTCAATAAAAATTGTTTTATTTCGCGAAATTTGGTGTAAACTTACCTTCGTATGTCCCAAACGCCCTGGTCTACATAGATGTTTTTAAAAATACCCCAGACTTGACAGTGAAATTACCTTACAGAGGATTTAGCAATTAAAAGAATAGGATACCACTTTCAAATAAAATCCAATATTTTAGGTTTCAATTTATAAATTAAGTACTTTCCAAATCTGCTGGAGTGCTCATTTCATTGGACAACTTTCCAGAGAATTCAATTTGATGTTTGCAAGAAGATTTTCACACTTTGAAAACTCTTAAGGAAGTTTCAACTTTATATATTTTTTATATCGTTACTGCTTTCCTTAAACCAATTTTTCCAAATTTTAATCAAGAGATAAAGAAAAACTTCACAACTAACTTTAAACTCTTTTTCAGCCTAGTTTGAAATGGCATTTCCATAAACATATTTTCAAATTAACAATAAAAAACAAGTAGTTTTTGCTCAAAAATACAAACACTCACACATACAAAGGTAAATTGTAACTGAAACTGACATGAAATGATAGTAAGACAATGAGTACTAGATTGAAGTAAGACGAAAATTTCGAACATAAAAACGGCAAGATAAGCGCCAATAAAGATGCAGCGGAAGTAAACTAAAACTGTAGATAGGCGAGCTATTTTTGTGTGCGACTGTAGTTGCAAAATGAACAGAGAATGTCAGCAAAAGTGACTGAAAATTATATAGAAAAAAATCGCATAAAAACAATAACAAAAAGTTGAGAAACAATAAGCGTGACAGTAAATAAAGCGTTAAAAGTACTTTCCAGCGAAAAACAAGAGTGAAATTAAAATAAAATTTGTTATTATTTTAAGACAGCAAAAGCGAGCAGCAAAAGTTAGCCAAACAGTTTTGAGTGCGCAGTTACCTCAGAGTTACTTTGCTTTGGGTGTGCAACACAGCCGGCTAGGCAGCAAAAGTGAAAGGGGCAGTAAAGACCGAGACACCAGCCACGAACCGCCAGTCGCCAAGAGAAGGCGCAACTAACGAAGTAGTGTCAAGTGGCAGATACTAAGTTTTCCAAATTTTTTTGTTTCACTTTTTCTGTGATTTCCTGCTTTTATTTCAATCTTTTGTTTGCACTTTATGCGATTTCTTGCGAAAATTTGCATCATTATTGGCTGCAGACAGCTGCGACGGCCGAAAAGTAGACGAAACATGCAGCGGCGAGACTGGCAGACAGCCACTTTGACACTTGGACACGCCACGACTAGACGTTGGAGCGTGCGCACGCTCAAGTGCAGCATGGACCAACTTTTAGTTGCCGATTATTTGTGTGTCACCCTGCGCCCTTTTGAAACCCATCGCTTAAATAGCAGCTCATAGTAAATACGTTGCTGCCGAAGCGCGCATGCATGTGTGGAGTGGGTGTGGCATAAGTGTGCCTCTTATAAACTTTTCACAATTTGATTTTTTTAAAGTCAAAAGAAAATCATTGTTGTTATTTGTTTTGGTATACAAAAAAGTTTATGCAAAAGTGCATATTTTTATGTGTGCAAATAATATATATGCACTTTGCAAATTTGAAGGAAACTTTTGTATCGTGCATCCGACAAATTCATATGCTATGGCAACCCACGTCCATTGCAGCCTTTATGATCGTTATAAAGTATATTGCTTGCAATTTGCTGGCGAAATCCGCAACTGCCGGGTGATGAAACTATAAACAACTGAAGTGAATTGCAGATTACGAGTGTGGATACTTTTTAGTTCCTTTTTTATGTTCAAGCTTACTTAAATTGTCCACAGTGGGAAAATTATGTTCATTGATTGAGTTTACGACTGCTTTCATTTCTAGTTATGCAATAAAGATATGAGTCAAGCTTTAGATAGTGAAATTTGATTAACAAAAGTTTCTGCAGCCTTTTCAAAGGTAAAAATAATATTTGCCGGAATAGAAGAGAACGCTACTAAAAAAGAAGAAATGTTAATTTCAGTTGCAACGCTTCAAAAATGCAAAATATTCCTCACATGAACTTACATTTTATTCCTCAGTTCATATGGCAGCTATATGCCATAGTGAGTCGATCTGAACAGAGCGTTGATTTAACATACATACCTCTTGAGAAAATAAATTAGAGGCATGATCTTGAGGGTCATTTGACTGGACCATTTCTCGGATTTAACGAGTCTCCCAACCTTGTACTCAGTATATTCATATATTGGCATGAAACATGAAACGGCGCACTGCCTTTTTGAAGATAATCCATGAGATTTCATGAAAAATCGGGAAAAGGAGTCGATCAACAACATAGTTCATGAGAGCAAGCATTTGAGCATGGATGAACAGCCACAATAGTATTGATGTAGAGCGAAATTCAGCGCTTGAGATGTGCTGCAAGATTTTCATTTTGCATAGTGCAGATCTTACACAAGAAAATGCATTTTTTTATTTGGGGATCAAGTCGGGGTATGTACAACTTTTGGTGAACCATGTGTTTGTGATGAATGAGGTGGCGAATGGACACCTCTCTGATATAATTATAGGGTGGTGTTCCGTATATGTTAGTCTTGAATTAGCGATCCGACCATTCGCAAGCAATTTGCAAGCAGACCTTTCACATCTAGAAATGAGTTTAGAACTAAGAGTGAGCTCTTGTTATCAATCGGCTTCGCTTCTCTTAGTAATGATACGTTTATGACGTGGCTGTAGTAGTTCATTTAGGTTGATGCGATAAGAGCGACCTTGGCTTTTTGTAAGTCTTGGTGCGTCAATGTATCGCATTGGGAGTAAGTTGCTCCTTTAACTTTAAATCGATCTATGAACTTGAGCATATAGGTGACTACTCGAAGGGTTTGGGAAACGATGAAGATCGTTCAAGGATGTCAATGTCTTCCAGTGGTTTGTGAAAAGTGTCGATGTTTCGACTTTGTGAAGCAATTATGGGCGATTGTGGCCAAGAATCGGAAGATTTTGGTAACCATCGGGGGGCCACTCCACCAGACAGTGGTGGCCAGATGCAGAGGTTTCACCAACTGCCATGGAAATGTGATAAGAAGGGAACATTTCAGCTCCGAAATACAATATCTATTTTTATTAACTATAATAAATATAAGAAGCGAAGATTCCTTAGATACAGATAAAAGATCGAAGCCATCAGGCTATTCAATAATATATGTATATGTATATATTTTAGAAGGTCTCCCATGAAACTTCATATTAATATTATTAAGCATTCGGGGCACTCATCATGTTGAGACTTCATTATGTCCAGGTTTTGGCGCATAAAACGTTTATCGCTCCTTTTACCATTATTTGAAGGAAAAGCAGACAATTTTGTTTGGGGTTCGAGGTAACCTCAGATTGCTATAATATATCTGATAACAATTAAATGCAAAGTCATTATAAATTTAAAGAGCTAGTTCCATGATTTGATGCACTTAAAATTTCGCTTATTTCATGGAACATTGCTCACACACAGGTCACTAAAAATAATAAAGTGCTACACTGCTCAGCGACGTTTAAAAGGAAAAAATGTGAAATATTTCGGAGCATCATTCCATAAATACAAAATCCATAAAGTAAATTTATGAAAATAATCAATGAAGCACACGCACAATAAATGCGACGAAGAGCAACGAAGTGTGATGAAAAGAAAATCTACAGAGAGCACAACCCGCTGACAATATCCTACCTCACACTTAGTACTGACGACAGCGCCTCCGTTCTCATGCCACTTACCAGGCGAGCCAGCAATGAAGATGATAATAAAGTAGCAACTGGAAAAGGATGTGACAGGAATATGACAGGCGAAAAGTGGTCGAAGACTGGGCGAGTGAATGATGCGTAAAAGGAATGGCGCTGGATTTAAGCCAGTGCGAAAGTGCGCTCAAGTGTGTAAGCGAGAAAAAGGTAAATTAAAAGCGAAGCAGAATAGCGAAGCAGTGAAACGGAAGTGACGACAAATGCTGAAAGCACGAGAGCCACGGCTGACAATGGCTGAATGCGCAGACAGGCAACACTAAATGACATACGAAAATACTCGTTAACACGCGCCGATGTAACTAACTGTGCTCGAGTTGAAGACACAACCATGGTAGATGGGGCTGTGAAGAAAATGGAAATGCCAGAAAAATTAAAAACAAAATGCGCAGTTTGTTGCCAACTCGATTTGAGGTAATGCCAAAAAGTTTATGTACCGAAAAGGGCACGATAACGAGAGTCATTAATAATTGCAAAGCTTCCGGTGTTCGGCCGTTGGACGACACACATATGTCTATATACTATATATATAACTACGAAGGATGTAAGCGCACAAAAATAAGTCACAAAGTTCGGCTGAGGCCAAATTGCGCTCAACGGAAAATGAAATGTTAGTTAACTTTCAGGCGTAAATTACACATACACAAGCATTCTATAATAAGTGTGTAAAATTATTTTCGGCTCCGCCTTTGTGTCAGACATTAGGTGCAGACGCAGACATACATAATGGCCAAGGCGACAATTTGTCAATACTCTAATTGAAGCAGCAACTCACAGCATACTTTTAGGCGACTAAGCAAAGGTTGTGCTATTTATACGGCTATTGTGATGCTCGTAAAGAGTGTCATGAACCCAACGTGACTTTACTCATGTACTTACATACATGCACACACACTAAACAGTTTTATATAAATATGTTTAGGTGACTAGCTGGGAGTTGAAGAAAATTAAATGCAGATTGCTGACAGCGACAATGAAATGGGCGGCAAAATAAGGCGAGTCAGATTAATTGGATTGATAAAAGTAAATGACTAAATGCCGGAGATTAAGTAACTGAACATATTTGTGTGGACAATACTCGCTGCAAATATAGTTAAGAGCGAAGTTTAGTGAAAGAGATATGCTTGTGTGAGTGCGTGTGCGGCGTAGAACGAGTGTGGTGATAAATGATACTTAAAGATTGTGCAAAATATTTCAGCTTTACGCAAAGCGTAATTTCTCCTTTCTAAATTAAGATCCCAGCAGAATATTAGCTTTTTAAATAGTCTGAAGGGTAATAAAAGCAATTAACTTCTGGAAGCATTTCAAGCATTTCTCTCGTAGGATTATATAGGGAGCACTATCTTAGAGAATAAAGTTAAGTAGAGTACATTTATTTCTAAGAAATAATTAATATTTTTTATTATTTTCTATAGACAAATTCAGTTTTTGGATTCAAAAAAAAAATGTAGAAATTCGGTATGCTTCATTCAAATAAGAAGTAATGGAGGAATAGATAGTGCCCATATTTTTAAGTTTGTAAACTATAACTAATAATGATGTTTGCAATGAGCTCATTTTCGAAACTCAAAATCATGCATTTCGATTTTGGAAGATAACTTCGAAAAACGGAAAATATTTTTTTCTTTTGACTCAACCTCCAGAAAAAAACAAAAAGAGTCCTTATTGCTACTCCAACGGCGGCTCTTGAACTCTATTGAAAAATCCCCGGTTTATTATAGTAAAACACGCAATTCTATATAGTTGCCTTCAAGGCTGATACACTGATTACAGCGACCCTCACATTTTTCGATACCACTTTTGTAGAACGACTTGTCCTTTGCTTCAAAATAAGACTCAGTTTCGGCGATAACCTCTTCATTCGAAAAAAATTTCTTCCCAGCAAGCATTCTCACTGAGATCTGAGAACAGGAAATAGGCGCTGAGGGCTAGATCTGAAGGATACGGTGGATGCAGAAGCAATTCGAAGCCCAATTCATAGATTTTTGCAATAGTTTTCGCTAACTTGTAACACGGTGCATTGTCTTGGTGAAACCACACTGTCTTTTTCTTCAAATGCGACCTTAGGAAGTCTAGAGTAACTAAAACTTGTATAACTAATATCTTATTTCTCGTTATCCGTCGCATGTGAATGCAGCTCATATCCTGAACATTGTTTTACTTGTTTATATTTAGTTTATATGGAATGCTCTCATAGCCACAGTCCGACGTCTAATTTTAAGAATATTTTCTAAATATCCTAAAATATATAGAATTGACACTAAAACAGTTGACTTTAATTTCTGACCTCTAATGTAATATCTGACTTTAAAGAGATTAGTACTGAATATTTCGGAATGTAAAACGAGTAATCTGCATTCAAAAGCTACGAAAGTATGGCTAAGAAGTCTTTATACTAATTTATCAGGAGTTTCAAGAGCGGAACGCAACTCCATTTAAAAAGTTCTCTCAGTAGGTATCATTTCATATTATGCGCCTTGACTGAACTTTTCAGATAGCTACCAGATATCAATTCGGATGTTTTATTCTAGGGTATTTCCTCATATACAAAAAGCTCTTACTTAACTAAAAAGACTATTTGGTAATGATTCCTTCCAATATTACTAGCTTTTATCCTCTGATATTATAGTATATGTTAATAACAAAAAACTTTACACTATCCTCTTCTTCTTCTTCACTGGCGTATAAGCGACTATAGCCGAGTTAAAAACAGCGCGCCAGTCGTTCCTTCTTTTCGCTACGTGGCGCCAATTGGATATACCTAGCGAAGCCAGGTCCTTCTCCACTTGATCCTCCCAACGGAGTGGAGGTCTTCCTCTGCCTCTGCTTCCCCGGCGGGTACTGCGTCGAATACTTTCAGAGCTGGAGTGTTTTCGTCCATCCGGACAACATGACCTAGCCAGCGTAGCCGCTGTCTATGTTAATGTCGTCGTGTATCTCTAAAGCTAATCATTCCATCGAATACACTATTCGCCGTGGCCGACGCGCAAAGGACCATAAATCTTTCACAGAACTTTTCTCTCGAAAACTCGCAACGTCGACTGATCAGTTGTTGTCATCGTCCAAGCCTCTGCACCATATAGCAGGACGGGAATTATGAGCGACTTACAGAGTTTGGTTTTTGTTCGTCGAGAGAGGACTTTGCTTCTCAATTGCCTACTCAGTCCGTAGTAGCACCTGATGGCAACAGTTATTCTGCGTTGGATTTCTAGGCTGACATTGTTGGTGGTGTGTACGCTGGTTCCAAGATAGACGAAATTATCTACAACTTCAAAGTTATGACTGTCCAGAGTGACGTGCAACAAGACGCGAGTGCGACGATTGTTTGTTTTGCTTCCTTGTCCAGTCTGGAGAAAGCAGAACTAACGGCGCGGGTGTTGAGGCCGATGATATGAATATTATTGTACTTGCTCGATTAAGTTCTGCAGCTCGAATTAATTTCTCCAGCAGCAGATTGAAGCAAATTGAAGAAGTCGCACGATAGGGAGTCGCCTTGTCTGAAACCTCGTTTGGTATCGAACGGCTCGGAGAGGTCCTTTCCGATCCTGATGGAGATTTTGGTGTTGCTTAACGTCAGTTTACACAGCCGTATTAGTTTTGCGGGGATACCAAATTCAGACATCGGCTCATAAAGGCAGCTCCTTTTCGTGCTGTCGAAAGCAGCTTCGAAATCGACGAAGAGGTGGTGTGTGTCGATTCTCCTTTCACGGGTCTTTTCCAAGATTTGGCGGATGGTGAATATCTGGTTGGTTGCTGATTTGCCAGGTCTAAAGCCTCACTGATAAGGTCCAATCAGTTTGTTGACGGTGAGCTTTAATCTTTCACACAATTCGCTCGATAGAACCTTATATGCGATGTTGAGGACACTTATCCCACGGTAGTTGGCGCAGATTGTGAGGTCTCCCTTTTTGTGGATTGGGCAGAGCATTACTGCTGTTCGAACTTCTTCATGGCCAGGCAATGGAACGTCTGCTTCATCGTAATCGATTGGGGAATCGGGTTCGCCTTCTTCTTGCGTTGTACGTTTATTGCCATTCAGCAGGCTGGAGAAGTGTTCCCCCCATAATTTAAGTATGCTCTGGGCATCAGTTACTAGATCACCTCCTTGGGTTCTAGCAAAAGAGTATGCTCCGGTCTTGAAATCTTTTGTTTGTCGCCCCATTTTTTCGTAGAATTTTCAAGCATTATCCTTGTCGGTCAGCTTGTCAAGCTCCATGAGTGCAAGCCGAGTAAAAAATCGTTCAGCTGTCTGTTGTGATTGCAGCTTATCGATGTCGAGCCTTCCTTGTGTTTGTTGCAACAAGATAGTGGCTTGAATCGATATTAGGACCTCGGAGCGTACGCACGATAACCATATTTCGGGCCCCGGCGAAGTCAATCAGCCTCAACCCATTTTGGGATGTTTATTCGTGGAGGCTGAATTTACCTACTGTTGTTCCAAAGATACATTCCTTGCCCTTTTGGTGTTAAAATCGCCAAGCACGATTTTGATATCGCGGTAGGGGAAGCTCTCATAGGTGCGGTCCAAGCGCTCATAGATAGCATCTTTGTCACATCGTACTTCTCTTCCGTCGGGGCGTGGGCGTAAATCAGCGATATGTTGAAGAACCTCGCTTTGATGCGGATTGTGGCTAGACGTTCATTCACCGGAGTGAATGATAGTACTCGGCGACGGAGTTTCTCTCTCACCACGAATCCCACACCAAACTTGCGCTCCTTTATATGGCCACTGTAGTAAATGCCACAAGGACCTATTCGTCTCAGTCCTTGTCCCGTCCATCGCATTTGTTGGTCGGCGGTGATGTCAGCCTTTATTTGAACGAGGACGTCAACCAGCTGGGCAGCTGCACCTTCCCAATTAAGGGACCGGATATTCCATATTGGTCGTCACCAAAAGGGGGGTCTCTCATCCGAGGCTGATTGTTAATTTTAATTGGGGTGTTTTTTAACGTGGCGGGTCCCAAACCCAGCGCACAACCCTATGTAGGGGATGTTTCGCCTTCTCACTTTTGCTCGCCTTTAAACGGATGCTCTTAGGCTACCCAGAGGATATTTGGTCAAAGACCGGAAGTCGTGAGCTGCTTGAACCATATGTAAAAAAATCGTTTCTGCCCACTCTCATGTGAATGGCGACCAGAGAACTTTCCTCGTGATCTTCTATACATGAGTCTATCCTCCTGTTCCTTCGAGCCTACTACTAGTTGTATTTTAGTGCTTGATTTTTTTTATGTATTTAGAATTTTGATGGCCTTGCCAAGTACCATTTTGATACCAATTCTGGAGGGCATGGTTATTTCCTTAAACTTACTGTTGCAGGCACCGTGTATGGCATATGTAAATCGTTTAAAGTCTACTAAAATTACTCACTCTCCTTAATAATCTGGCAATCCTAAACTCAACTTAAAGGGTTCGAAAACGTCAAAATAAAGGTTAGTTAGCGGATTTGGCATACTAAAAACATTTGCAATGAGAAATTTTTTTCAAAATCTTTTCCAAAATGTAAGACACAAATAAGCGCCACTTGCGTGAAATTGTATACTTAGAATGTAAGTCCGAGATACTATGTAAACAAATGGGAAAATTCGGGTACATAGGCTTGAAGTGGCAGAATACATTTTCGGTTGAAGTAACAGTACAAAAGCCGGAAAGCCAAAAAAAAACTTCCGGTTTCCGGTTAGTGCGGACGACTGCACTTTTACACGCATATACATAATTGAATGCATGCATGGTACCTGTGCAAGGAGTATTTACCAAGAAGCATATAGGGAGTAATTACTTACAGGCATACATATCAACAGTTGAGAGCTCACCAGGGATAATCATACTCGTACATATTTCAGAGCGAAGTTTCATTTTATTGATAGTAAGAATTGTTTCAAAGTCTACAGCGTTGTTCTTGCATGAAAAGTTTAAAGGTGAACTAATTGCCGAATCCCCATATAAGTAATTGAGTCATCAGAGTTCTATAAGGATGTTTATTAAAAAAAATTAACTTAAAATGCCTAATCAGGAAAACTGGTCTCAGTTCTTAAATATTGTTATAAAAGTAATATATTGAGTTAGGTCTCGCACGAAGAATCAAAGTTTGAAGTTTTTCTCATTGAAACTAATTTATGTTTTATTGGTAAGGTTAATCTAGAACATTGTAGGGCCTACATCTTGCTATTTATTCCGCCACAAGAGAAAAAAGAATCGCATTTTTCTCTTCCCAGTTGAATTAAAATCAATCTGGGTGTTTAAAAACAATTTTCATTTTGACATTTTTGGTACGACAACGCCAACAGAGCTGACACTCCGAAATACCTGTTTGAAGGGAATCTGAACTGACGACGGTGATTCTAGGAACTTGGGATAATGAAAGATATTATAAAATATGGAACCTTATCTACATACATTTGATTACGTTCGCTGCCTGTTTTGAAACATGCGGCTTCTAGAAAAAATAAAAATACTGCATGCTGATCTGACTGCCCTGAATGCTTCGACATTATAGTGCATTGGATAGAAAAATGTTTACTACACTATTCTACCAACTAAAATGTGGTTTTGGGACTTGGGTGTACTTTAAGTAACCAAAAATGAATATTCGGAAGTTTTAGACTTGGTAGGACTATTAAAGGCTTCCTTTAACATACATCCTTCGAAACTAGTATACTAGGGTATACTTGCCGGAAGTTTACGGTGAAAAATAATATAACGATATCACAAATTCGAAAAGCAAAGTAAGTCTACGACACTATGATGAGAAGTTTATATGGGCATTTCCCATAGGCGAAAATATTTTTTTCGGTATTTTGAGGTGAGCCAAGTTTTTAAACAATCTTGATGTTCTCGCCAAAAACCAAACTAAAAAGTAACCTTTCCAGATATCATTGAATAAAACGGAGTATGGTATAGATCGGAAAAAAGCTTAAAGGATTACCCTCCTAATTTCATACGTATAATTAGGTAAAATGTATTTTACTTTCCGGATTTGGCAACTACTGCTTAATTAAAAGTTGCCCAAGCGAATATTAGATTTATTTATGTCTGTAAATAATACAAAACAAGTAAGGAAGGGCTAAGTTCGGGTGTCACCGAACATTTTATACTCTCGCATGATAAAGTGATAATCGAGATACTGTTATTAGCAACTTTTTTGCGAGAGTATAAAAACGATGCCCTCTGAATTATATGAAAATGTCTGAGAGATTTACCGATATTTTCGGTGAAAAATTAGGTTATGTTAGGTTAGGCACTGAGTCTAAGTTATAGTCCGATCACGACAATTTTTCCACAAGGGTTACCTCAGCTCAAATACCATATTTGTGTAAAGTTTTATTCCGCTATCATCATTGGTTCCTAATGTATATATTATACAGAGAAGGCATCAGATGGAATTCAAAATAGCGTTATATTGGAAGAATGCGTAGTTGTGAACCGATTTCACCCATATTTCTTACATGTCATCAGGATGTTAAGAAAATATTATATACCGAATTTCATTGAAATCGGTATAGTAGTTCCTGAGATATGGTTTTTGGTTCATAAGTGGGCGACGCCACGCAGCTTTCTTCTGCCATTTCTTTTGTAAAATTTAGTGTTTCTGACGTGTTTTGTTAGTCGGTTAAGGCACTTTTAGTGATTTTCAACATAACCTTTGTATGGGAGGTGGGCGTGGTTATTATCCGATTTCTTCCATTTTTAAACTGTATATGGAAATGCCTGAAGGAAACGACTCTGTAGAGTTTGGTTGACATAGCTATAGTAAATTCCCAGATATGTATAAAAAACTTAGTAGGGGACGGGGCCATGCCCACTTTTCCAAAAAAATTACGTCTAAATATGCCCCTTCCTAATGCGATCCTTTGTGCCAAATTTCACTTTAATATCTTTATTTATGGCTGAGTTATGACACTTTATAGGTTTTCGGTTTTCGTCATTTTGTGGGCGTGGCAGTGGGCCGATTTTGCCCATCTTCGAACTTAACCTTCTTATGAAGCCAAGAAATACATGTACCAAGTTTCATCATGATATGTATCTCAATTTTTACTCAAGTTACAGCTTGCACGGACGGACGGACAGACAGACATCCGGATTTCAACTCTACTCGTCACCCTGATCACTTTGGTGTACATAACCCTATATCTGACTCTTTTAGTTTTAGGACTTACAAACAACCGTTATGTGAACAAAACTATAATACTCTCTTTGGCAACTTTGTTGCGAGAGTATAAAAATAGATTAAAGAAGACATTTCCGTATATATTTAACAACATTTGAGAAAGAAACTATCTATATACAAATTAAAGGCTTTTACAATGTAGTGATCCTTACTCGTTGACGGGTTTTTACAGAAGAAAGCATAAACTCAAAGCTGCAGTGTTTGATGCCTTGCCTTTTCAAAAACGAATGTAAGTGCAAAGCGACGATACGATTAAAGGCAACATCAGGATAGCATACGGTTGCATTTTAAAAGTAGTAGATCATGGTGTTGCCACATATATATAATACTGTATATATATACAAAAACAGTATTATATATATATGGATAATTCTTCTATTTAAAACCTTCGCCATTTGGGCATTCCAATGATTAAGGTGAAACTACATCATTGCAACTATCTCAGCGAAAAACACAAAATAACTATTTTAACTGCTAAACGCAGCTAATCGTCTCTCTGTAACTACTTACGCTCTTACCACAAGGAAGCACTCACAGAATCCTTTCTCTAAAAAGTACAGCAAATGAGCAAAAAAGGTAAGGAAAATTACCCACAGGAAGAAACTTAGCTTATCTGTAGCTGCAGTAGCAACCCAGTAAACTCCTTTCTACACTACAAGAATATCCGCTGAAGAAATCTAACAACGCAATTGTTTTCATGCCACCCAAAGAACTTGCCGCCGCCAGTGCTGCTAGAAGGGTCAATGGAGGCGTGCTTAATGGCTTGCAAAAGTGAATGTTGGATATTTTGTAAAAACACGCGCGCTTAATAGCCTGGAAAGTTAAGCGGCTTCAAGAAAATGGCTGCTTGCGGCCATGCGCCTTCAAGTATGCAATGCAATTGCCAAAGAAGAGGTAATTTGCGCTTGAGCTTACAACGCTTTGCGGTACCAAAGAGATGCCAGCACTAAAAACGGTAGTATTCTCGGTGATTGCATTGCCCCAGCCGCAGCCACAAAGAAGCTAATGAAGCAATTTGAAAGGCAAACTTGGCAGGAAATTGCAGTGTTGAGTGCTTGGATTAATTTGTGGCATGCAACAACTCTACAGATACAACACTCGTGGAGTATAGCAGAAGCTATACGAATTAAGCAGAGGCGACAATTAGCCATGTGCTTGAGGGAAAGGAAAGGCGAGCATTGCATAGAATTAAGGTAGCACCTAAAAGGCAGCTTCAGGCACACACATATACAAGAAAGTATTTCTAATTTAAGTTTCGCATAAAAGTCAGGCGTTTAATTTATATAGTGCCGCCGCAAGTGATAGTGTCGCGAAAAGCACTGCCATAAAAGTTTGTTGTGATTTGCGGTTGCTTAAATGCATTAGTATGTGTGTATGTAAGCAGCACGGGCTAACTTTGTATAAGGCAACACAGCTGTCGCGTTGATTTTATTGCCGCTCGCAGGCGTTAGGACGAAAAGGCTCTCGATTTAATTACTCTGCATGTTTAAACTTAAATGCGTTCAGCAATTAAATGTTGCGGATTCCGCTATGTGCGTTTGTGTGGTCTCCTTCTGTCGCTGAGCTGTAAAATTTAACCGCTATGAATGTAATACAACATCTTTATTGCTCTTCGGAAAGTGTTGGGTTGAAAAATATTTCTCATTTACAATTTATATGATCACAAATTTAAAAATGATTTTTGCTCTTTAAAAATCTTTACTTCAATGTTGATTGTTTTTCCTCTTTGCCGGTCTAATTACTATTTAATCACATAGATACTGTATGTGGTCCATGAGGGAAATAGAATACATAAGCGTCTTCGCATATACTGTGGGCTAAAAATCGTAAGACTTTTTAATTAAAATATCGCTCATGACTCTCAGTGGCATCTGTGCCAAATGTCACATCAAAATAATTATTAGTATTTAGCATACACTTATTTTTCTAAAGTACATAAAGTGAATTTGGCGATTTTTACTAAATTTGATGTGTGGAATCAAATTTCTGGGACCAAAACCTTTAGAATGTTGTAGAAGGCCTTCGATATAGTTGTTTGTCGCGAGCACGTATTTTTGATTGGTACAAAATATTCGAAGAGGGTTCAGAACGCGTTGACACCGAACCACGTCCAGGATGGCCATCAGCATCAACTGATGATCAATACGTCAATGAAATAAAGGAATTTGTGCATGAGAATCGACGATTAGCAGTCAAAGATCTTACAAAGATCGTTGGAATATCCAAATGATAAGTGAGAACCACTTTGAAATATCAATTGGGTCTAAGAAAAGTGAAAGCACGATTGGTTCCAAAAGTCTGTGAAATAATGCTTTCCGATTACTAGGATGTCATGGAACGTGTTAGGTTTCCCACAGGTTGGAGACGCGGGCCTTCGAATGTGGAGAATGGGACACTCGGTAGTTTATATTTCTGGTATATATAGTACATAAGCATATACATAAGTTTTATGTAATCCAAAAAAAATTTGTTGCTTTTTAAAAATGTTATTTTATTTATGATTGTTTCTGACTCTCCTGGAAATGTTACACCGACCGTCTCTGATTTTTTTCTGTGCACTACTCATTTCCAGAAGGGTATTACTAAACGCAAAAAATTTGTTTCATTGCATTTTCTAATTTGCTGTTTACAATCGCAGTATTATGAAAACCCTCTGCTACTGTTTCTTCTCCTTCCTTATAGTGTGGTCGTAAAAATTCCCAAAGGAACACTTTCGCTCATTGCCCCTAAGCAATTTAAGTCATTTCCATTTCCATCCCTCAGCGGGAGCCACAATTTCGCCATTCAACTATGTAGTTCAATGCCGCGCCCGAAGAACGGCCATACCACAGTCCACTTGTTGTTGTTTTGTGGACTTGTATTCTCAAATATAACTGCAATTATTTGGCTTGTTGTTGCTGTTGTTACTGTTTTTGTATATTTTTGCTGTTTTGTTTGCTTTGCTTTACAACATCTTTGGGCATTTCGTTTATAACTTTTTGTTTTGGCATTTTATTGCCTACCGCTAGGCGTAAACGTTTTATGCGATGGCTATTTAACATTTATTGTTATTTAAATATAAAAATATTTAAGATTCTCATCAGTTAATGTTTTCCACATCTACGCTAAGCGTGTCTGCAACGAAGCCTCGCAACAACAAGTAAAACTCCTTTTAACTACTTTTATATCACTTTTCCATTAGGAGGGGTGTACGCTATATGTACATACATATGAATGTGTGTTTATATCCCCTCACTGCTTATTATTAATAGCTGTGTGCCAGTTTTATTTGCCTGCCGCAGTAAAAATAAAATCGTCGTTGAATATTGCTATTTGTTTTCAAAAAGTATCTTTACCCTATATACACATACATATGTATGTATACATAAATATATATACAATTTTTTTTTGTATTTCCTTTTACATATATGTGTTTGTACTTCTATACATAAACAAATTTTTAACCTTTAATTTTTTCTCTCCTCACTTCCCTTGCAGTGCGATGAGCCATTATCCGCCGGTGACATTGTGGTCTTTGCGCAACGTGTCGGCTCGCAGATTTGCTGGCATCCTGGTTGCTTCGTCTGTTGTGTTTGCAAGGAATTACTTGTGGATTTGATTTATTTTCATCGTGATGGCAATCTCTATTGCGGCAGACATCACGCCGAGACGCAGAAGCCGCGCTGCTCCGCCTGCGATGAGGTATGTACACAATTATTTGTCTGTAAACTGTAAGTATGTATAAAAAGTAGCGTTTTGTTTACTTTCATCTGCGCAACTTACATTTTTTGGCCCTTGGGTCTCAACCTCTTATGCATATTGCATTAGGATTTGTTGGATTTGGTTTATTTAAGTTGTATTTTCTACTGGTTTACATTATAGGCTTATTAGAGTAAGTCCGTTTTCCTCGCATTCGGATCATTAGAAGCAATCTGTATTGACATTTAGATGTTTATCAACATCGAGGGTTCTTTTAGATATTATACATGGTTGATACCAAACATCTTTTCTCATAATATATTATGCCCGGTTCTCTTAAAATTCAAAACAAATACTAAACATTTTCACAGAGTCTAACAAGAAATGGAAAGTCTAGAAGAGATCGGCATATCTGAACACACCTACAGTGCATTCAAGACTAGTTATGGAAAACTTAATCTTAAACGGTTCCGCTCTCATCGGACGTTCTACTATTGTTTAGCTGAGCAGTGCAAAAGCGACCGGGCTACCATCAGTTCTTGCGCTATCCCAAGATATATTTGTCCCATAGTGGATCGCAAGTGGTCAATTGACCTCTATTATACTCTCAGCAAAATTAGTCTCTGCCTAGTTGTGGGGATTCTCACTGGTCATTGCCCTACGGACGTTCAGGCTGTAAGATTGAGACTCTAACCGGAGGTCAGGTGTCTATTTTGTTGTTTGGAAGAAGACTAACTTCCTGATTGATCGACGTTTCCGAGATGAAAGCTTCAGCTCTTGAGAGCTCGCATTTTCAGATATGTCACTAAACTGGGCGGACTAGAAATTTAACGCCTAAGCGAAGTTACTGATAACCGATTCAATAAAGTCTATTCCTTAGATTCAATAAGGTTCAGTCCTTAGATACAAGTTTTATGACTATGTCATTGGTGCATTGGTATTTCGCCACTTTTTGCCAAAAACCCGAGTCCTATCTTTCCGCAACTACCGCATTCACCTGATTTGGCTCCGTGCGACTCCGTGCGAGGAGAAAAAAGAATGAGTAGAAAAATGTCTTGAAGGCTATACCAGAAAATGACTATTCCAACTGTTATGACGACCGGAAAAAGCGGTGGCAAAAGTGGTTTTTATCGGATGGGGATTGCTTTGAATAAAGAATTTACATTTTATAAACAAAGTCACCTTACCTTTTGATCTCAGTAGTATTGTACATATATTCATTTATTATACGCTTTTTTGTAATCAACGTACTTATGCCCCTAATTGTTTCCCACATTTCAGATAATCTTTTCGGATGAATGCACCGAAGCCGAGGGCCGTACTTGGCATATGAAACATTTCGCCTGCTTCGAGTGCGAGCATCAGCTGGGCGGTCAGCGTTACATCATGCGTGACGGCAAACCCTATTGTCTCAACTGTTTTGACACCATGTTCGCTGAGTATTGTGACTATTGTGGCGAAGTGATCGGCGTCGATCAGGGACAGATGAGTCATGACGGTCAGCATTGGCACGCCACGGATCAGTGCTTCTCGTGTTGCACTTGTCGCTGTTCGCTCTTGGGTAGACCATTTCTGCCGCGACGTGGCACAATTTACTGTTCGATTGCTTGCAGCAAAGGCGAGCCGCCTACACCATCGGACACAAGTTCGGGACCACAACTGCGTCCGACACATCGGGCTAGCACAACAAGTCAAATAGCGCGTTCACCCCGACCGGGTGCGCGACATAAGGTCAGCGGTGGTGGTGGCGGGGCAGGCGGTAGTAACGGCAAGAGTGCTGGCAGCGCGGGAGATTTGCTGGAACGGCAGGCGCGTCAGCGAATGGAGGTTGGCATTGATCGTTTAATGATTGTAGGTAAGCTGGCTGCGGGTTGTGATGCCATTATGCCGCCGCTGCCAGGTGTGCCACGCCCTGCACATCCTCCGCCTATAGACCTCACTGAACTCGGTATTAGTTTGGATAATATCTGTGCAGGCGACAAATCGATATTTGGCGATCCCAGCAATCTTACATCCTCGTTGCCTGACATGCTGATGTCGAAAGGCGAGGACTCACACAGTTATCAGAGCATTGATAAGATCAATATTAATTCACCAAGCGCCTCCGAGTTAACGCAAAGCACGCAAGAGATCACCAATGAACTGGAGCTGGAAAATGATGACGAGAACTGTGAACTGCCGCATAATAACTACGAAATATTGTTAAACGCGAAGCGAACGCGCAACAAATCCGATATTGATGATGACGACCACGACGATGACGAAGATGATGACCCGGACCACAGTGACGCTGATGAAAATATACGTGCCCACTTGAAGGAGGTACGCTTCCATAGCGTACATGACACCATGTCGCGTTCGAAGAGCTACACGGACAGCACGAATGCGCGACGACGACGTAAGAAACGCAACCAATCGCGCAGCTCCTCTGAAATGCAAATTAACCAAGCCAATCTAAGACTGCACAATGCACAAACGAATGCAACGGGAATGCACAACAATATCGATAACTGCGACGCGGCAAGCGTGTGTTCCACCTGCTCATCCAGCTCCTCCAGCGATATGGACGACTACTTGTATCGTATACCCGCGCGTAGACACTACGGTGGCGTGCGTGTATCTTACGTCCCGAACGATGCAATCGCTTACGAGCGCAAACGAAAACAAGCGGCAAGCGAGCAGCATTTGGGTAGCGGCGGCTCATTGATTGGCGGCACAACAGCTGCGATGACCGCATCGACAAGCGGCGCAACGAGTGGCGGCGATACGAAGAACTGCATTATTTCATGACAGCCTCCGATATTGCCGCCGCCACCGCTTAGTCTTGGCAGCTACTATATATTGGATACGATCTTGGAGGAGCAACGTTTGGTGGTGGATGAGAAGCCAGCGGGTTGTTTGAAGCGTGTTTGGCGTATGCTAACCACCGGTGGCAAGGGTAAGAAAGCGCCAGTAGAAATGCAGTGCGTGTGAAGTGCAAGTTGAGCAAATATATTTATTAAGAAAATATTGATGAAAAATTATATGTATTGTTCGGAGAAAAAGCGTGTTAAGGAAGTCAAATATTTTGAGGTTGTATTGAGAGATATTCTAAAGAGAATTAAAAATAACATATAATGCAAAAGTAATTTTAAGAAATTATTTAGAAGACCGTGAGCTAATTTAAGTGAATGTTGTATCTTCCGGTTTCGGCGCTCTATTCGCATCCAGAAAAATAGTTTTTTTGACTGAATGTCCTCCACGAATATTTGTAAACTTGACCATCAATGGCATCACAATCATAACGGTTGTTTGAAATTATATTGCAAGAGCATTTGTTCTGTATATAAAAAGCACTGAAGAACTTCCATATCGTAGTTGTAGCTGTAAAGCAACAAAAGTTGAAACTTAAATATATAAAAAATTAAAAAATATCAAAAATGAAACTGAACTAAAAGAGACACATATTTAACGAAACTTTGTACAAAACATACACACATGAATATCGATTTACACAGTTTTTTGAATAAGCGCGTAGCAAGTAAGTATTTTATTGATTACCCACTACAACTATTACAAACTTGCACAAAATGTATATAATAACTATGTAAATATATAAATATACCCATATACTAAATATATATATAAATGTTTCATTGAACGCTAATTAACTAAGTGCAAAGAGGCCAGACATTTTAACGATTACAAAGGAATTATTGCCAGACGTTTGAAATCAAACAAATTATAGAGATTTTTGACTCAAGCGCTTTTGAAAATATAAAGATTTTATAGCTAGGTTTGAATAAATTTGATTTAATTTTTATGCATTATGTCTAAAAAGGACCCAAAAATTGTTAATAAAACCCAAAATGTCTAATTATTCATTAATATTTATTTTGTCGTCTTCAAAATAATCTCCACCAGATGTTATGTATACATTTATATCAACGATTTTCCCAGTCGTCGAAACATTTTTCATAAGCACTTTTTGGGATGGCCTCCAGCTTCTTCTTTCACAATTTTGCTTTATCTCTTCGATCGACTGAAAACTGGTTCCACGAAGCGGAAATTTCAGTTTGGGGAACAAGAAAAAATCCTACGGAGCCATATCTGATAAATATGGTTGGATAGATGGTATTCATTGCGTTTTTATACTCTCGCAACAAAGTTGCTAAGGAGAGTATTATAGTTTTGTTCACATAACGGTTGTTTGTAAGTCCTAAAACTAAAAGAGTCAGATATAGGGTTATATATACCAATGTGATCAGGGTGACGAGTAGAGTTGAAATCCGGATGTCTGTCTGTCCGTCCGTCCGTCTGTCCGTCCGTGCAAGCTGTAACTTGAGTAAAAATTGAGATATCATGATGAAACTTGGTAAACGTATTTCTTGGCTTGGCTTGGCTAAAGATATTAAAGTGAAATTTGGCACAAAGGATCGCATTAGGGAGAAGCATATTTGGACGTAATTTTTTTGGAAAAGTGGGCGTGGCCCCGCCCCCTACTAAGTTTTTTGTACATATCTCGGAAACTACTATAGCTATGTCAACCAAACTCTTTAGAGTCGTTTCCTTCAGGCATTTCCATATACAGTTCAAAAATGGAAGAAATCGGATAATAACCTCGCCCACCTCCCATACAAAGGTTATGTTGAAAATCACTAAAAGTGCGTTAACCGACTAACAAAAAACGTCAGAAACACTAAATTTTACGGAAGAAATGGCAGAAGGAAGCTGCACCCAGGCTTTTTTAAAAAATTGAAAATGGGCGTGGCGTCGCCCACTTATGGACCAAAAACCATATCTCGGGAACTACTATACCGATTTCAATGAAATTCGGTACGTAATATTTTCTTAACACCCTGATGACATGTACGAAATATGGGTTTTGAAATACGCAGAATTCCGAAGTATTGCACACCTTAAAACCTGGTATTTTCTTCAGTCTTCCTACTTAACACCACACACAAAGAAATTTCTAATTGAAAAATAAAAGCAATTTTAGAAAATTAATCCGTAATTGTTTTCCATTTACCATGCAATTAAGTGACTAATTATTACCCATTTGGTAATTAGTTGGCCATAAAATATTGTTTAAATCATACAACACTGTGTTAAACGAAAGATGAAAAGACGATAAAATGAGCATACTAAAAATAAACAATAATAATGAAACTAACAGAAACAAAATTTTTTTGATGTCGAATATTCGAAAAGATTTGAGCGTTGTTTAGTTAAGTTGAAGATCAAATGTGATGAGTAAATCAACATCCTAATTGCCTCAGCTGGTTGACCGACAGTTTATTGCTTACAATGCTACCGATCCGTTTTCTACAATGATTGTGGTCTTCATAATTTAATTGATTGCTTAAGGGTGAACTAAGGCCCATAAAATTATAAATTCCATACAATTGTAAAGTCGAAGACGTCAACGGCTCTGACATACACCATTTTTATTTTATTTTATAAAAGAATGTTTGAAGCGATAATGTAAAACTTGAAAGCTAAATTTAAATGCCATAAAATCGCTACAGATAATAACTGTTATCGATATTAGTATAACCATTAACTTTATCATTCAGTTATAGTCTGAGTATGGAAAATTCGAAGTTGATGAAAGAGATGCTCCGCTTTCAAGTATATTTGTTGCACTACTTAAGAATCCAAAGAACTATATGTATATATCCATATATACTAGATATATACCTATGTATATATATTTTCTATAACTCCGGTTAGAGTGAAGCGACAAACTATATTTTTGGTTTCTGTAATCGAGTATCATTAAAAAGGTTGGTGAATTGTTCAGGTTTGCTAGTTTGTTGGTGGAACTGTTACGTGAATATAAATGGTATACATTGTCCTACAAACCTGCCTTTTAATGCACTGTCTGTCATATTTAAATATACTATTAAGAGAAACAGATGCGGAAATTTTTAACTTCGATGCTCACTTTCGAGCTTGCTGTTTTGGGAGGCTCTACCCATAGCTAAGGTATCATCGGCATCGCTGTCAGACCCTTACAAAGTCCTCTCATTGCGAAAAGTTAACGATTCTTGATGAGGTCTAGAGAACTGTACAAACGCAATATATCAACGATCTATTTGAATCCAATTACTAAATGTTATATTATAAGCTAGCTGACCCCGCAGCCGTTGTTCTGCGTGAAATTATGTGTTTTGAAATGAAAAGAAAGTTAAATTTATCATTTAATTTTTTTTCAATGTAACGCAGCTTGATAAACATCGGTTTCTGTCCCGATGTACAGAAAAGATGGTTTTCCAACTCGTGAGCGCGCCACGTATGTATATTTGACCGTATGAAAAACATAGCATTTCAATATTTATGCCACATACTATGCGACTATCCTTGTGTCCTGTTTATTGTCATTTCTAATGCAATTTTCACTGGAAACGGAATACGTTTGAACTGAAATGGCAAATCGTTAGAACTCAAAGAAATTCTTAGAATCAAGCATTCTGCCCCTTGTATTTGACGCAAATGATGCGGTGGCATACCAAGCCTGTCCAAAGAATTTAAAAATTCCACTGGATAATTCACGGCGTCGCCTTCATTGTCAAGATGATCGATCGATTTCGATCGATTCGCAAGTCTCCCGGAATTTGACTTAGAATCTTCCAGTTTAAGTCAACAACATAGGTGTTTTTGGCAACTAACATTGCGCGTGCACTTAAGGAATCGTAGTTACGATAATTTGGCCAATGTCCGAACTTTCGTGATGAGTTCATCTTTCGTGAGTTGATAAAGGGAAGATGGAATTGATATCAAACCACCGGAAGTATCAACCGGAATTGTACCATTTCCAATTTTTAGCGAAGACGATGTAAATTCACTATTCTAAATTGAATGCTGACTATTCTGCCAGTGTCGTCTGGTGAGCGACGCCGATAGAATGGATATCCATCACGTCTAGTTGTGTTTGGTGCATTTATTGTCAGACATACAAACCGAAGTGGGATTTTGGGGTCCGCAAGGCCCATGAACCATATTGGTTTTCATCACTTCGAATAATACTGGATCTTTCTCTGCATCAGGGATTTCAGCAGAAATGATTTCATCAATTTGATCTGGTGTAACCACCATCCGCCATCCAAAAAGGAATGTGTGCGTGCGGCAAACCTCTCTTTTGCCACTCAACAGAGTACATCTAGCATCTAACAGCACCACATATATGTACGTTGCTTCAAGATAAAGTCCATCAAAGATCGTAACTGCTGTTTGAAAAGTCGTGCTGTGACATCGTGACGATCGCTTGGTCATTGACCGCGATCCATAATTCCGCACGTATGTCACCGCATCCTGGGAGTACTTCTTGCCTTGCATTGCCTTGGGCTGCCATACGTTGATGGCAAAAAGAATGCCGACCGATGTTAGGGCGACCTCTTCGCAATTGATCACTTTGTGTGAAACAGACGTACAGTTTTCACTGAATAATTTTCAATAATTTTTCTTTTGAATAGACGGAATAAAAAAGCAAGCGACAGAAATTGAACGATTCAAATAATTTACAAATCAAAATATTAAAAAACCAAACAAACAAAAATTGAAGAAAATTTGTATGGAAAAAAGTTACTTTTTGGAAGTATCCAATTTTCCGACTTTTCCTCATGAAAAAGTATAAGATATTTTTATTTCTAAACCTTCCTTGATCCACAACGAACAACCTCTGAAAATTTCATCAAGATTCGTTCAGCCGTTCTCTTAGCGTTACTAACAAACAAACATTCATTCGTTTGTATGGGAAAAAAGGGCTGTTTTTAGGGGTTTTCCGGCAATTATTCGAATTTTTCTCTCAGTAAAAACCATCCTTGAACCTCAACGATCATTTAAAAAAAAATTGGTCCATGCGTTGTTGAGTTATGCGCTTAGCAACACATTTTACCCTTCATTTTTATATACATATAAGAAGATTATTGTATGTATGTATGTACATATGTATAAGAATTGCTTTCAAAATTTGTCGGAAACGATAAACGTTAATATTTCCTTTATATATGGTCCATATATTTCAGTAACTTGTTACAAGAATTTTAGAAAGTAGTGAAATGATGGGACGTTGAGGTTTTGTAAAACTGATTATAAATAGTTCTAATATAGTCAATGGTAAACCTCCGAATATATTCTCGGTAAAAACAGATCTCCGCAGGAAAAATCTCTTAGTCTTTCGGGGTTTATTTAAGTTTTGTAAGTCTCTCTGTAAAGAAGTTCGTATACCAGCAACGATCATTTTACTCTCGCGACACGAGGCCCGTGACTATTCTCGTATTATTTAACTCTATCGAAACACATCAATACGTACTCTAGAAAATACTTATTTCAGCCACGAAACAACGATTATATTGACTTTTTGTCATCGAAGAGTCATTATATTAAATATGAGATCTCTAATTTGAAAAAGTATTTGAATAGAAGTAATAAACATGTGTTTGATTTCAAACGGATAATGCAAAATACAATATCCACATTTAAATTATAAATACAAAAGCCAGAGAAAACGCTTGAAAGCAAAACAGTAACGAATGACACCAACGAATGGCGAAATTCTTCCATGGAAACACTATAAAAACAGGTCTATGATAAACCAAAAAAGCCTTCCATCATGCCAAGTGTTCAAATGTTGATATTTGCGACAGAGAATGGCTAATGTAAGGTTTCACAAAAGTAAAAAAAAAACCAAAAACAAATTGATTGGAAATACATAATAGAGCTGTTAACAAAGAAGCACAGAAAGTGAAAAGACAACAAACACAACGCACAAAATATACTTCCAAAATAGAACAATAAATAAAATATGATGCAAAGAAGAGAGAAAATAAATCTCAGAAACACATATAACCATACACATGTAAATATTTAAATGGCTTATATATGTATATGAAAGTACATACATACATATGTAATTTATTATTGTTTTGATTGGGTGTGAATGCAAAGAAGTATACTTGTACATAGTACTTATAATTACAAGAAGCCATTGAAGTATTTGGCTCAAGCGCGAATTGGCGAAATCGGAGGGCAAGTGGTATACTGTTATTATTTATATTTAATTAAAAATATATTCAAATATTGTTTTTGCTGGTATTTTATTTTAATTTTTTAATTTTAAATTTCTTTTATTATTTTCAATTTGATCATATTGTATTTAATTTTTTTTTTTTCAATTTGGTTTGAGTAAGTTCTATTTTGTTTAATTATTTTTTATTTTTTCGTATAATTTAATTTAATCTAATTTAATTTAATTAATTTTTTTTTTGTTTTATTAATTAATTTTAATTTCATTTAATTTCTTAATAATTTATTTTAATTTATTATGTTATATTATATTTTATATATTTTTACCTCTCTTTTACACTTTATTTAATTAAAATTTTTAATTTTTTACATTTCAATATTCGTAATAATTTTTCACACCGATCACTTTCTAGAAACTAACAATCAAAACTGAAACTGTTTAAGTTTATTTTCTCGCACCCACTTTCGCTTGAATTTGCATTTAAATTCTTTATTTGGTAACATCGACATCATCATATAAATTTATTGATGAAAAAATTTTATTGTGTTTGTGTCTAACAAAAATCCATTGTTTTCAAGCAAAATATTTGCAAATCTGTAAAGCGTTATAACAAATACAAAAAACTTTTGAAATGTAAAACAAATAAAAACAAAACAAAAGCCAATCTTAAAATTGGGAACAAAACATTTGATGTAATTTCTTTCCTTCATGCCTTCAACTTTTAAAGAAAGTGAAATTTTTGCACAAATAATAATTTATAAAGTCGCCAACAATAAATCAATTATTTCGTAACTGTTTTACTAACAAAGAAAAAATTATTTAAATATGTAGACTATTGATTTAGCACTCTGTAAACATGAATACAAAATTCGCCTTTTTATTCTGTTATTTTCGGTTTAATTTATTCTTCAGAATTCATTTTTAATTCCTTTAAACAATTTCGTTTTCCCAACACAAAGGCAATGAAATTGACGAAAGTGAATACCCATAGCAGTGAGTCGTAGCAGAGAATGTTAATATACCACAAGAGAATGTAAAAAAATCTTCATTAACACTATGTCACCTGCGGCATGCCGAATGTTGAATTAACAGCCACATACATAGTAGTGACTATCGGAACAAGAAACGTGCACTGCAATGTTAAAATAATATATATGTATATGTAAAAGAATAATATAAACTGTAAATCTGTGAAATGAATATAAGTTTAGAAAGTAAGTTATACTTGTATTAGCCAGGTTATACATACATTTATAGTATCATTAAGTATATCATTATTGAACGCTATGTAAAGCAAGTGAAACTGAAATAAACTATTGTATTTAACAAAAACCAAAATTTATGCTGGCGTTTTATTGCTTTTGATGAAAATATTCTAAACAAAAAGAAGTGGTATTTGTAAACGCGAGTAATATGAATTAGAGAATAATTATGTTGAGCATCACCGATCCAACATTTTTGTTCTGATTCTGGGTTGGTCTAATTTATCATAAACCTCAGAGTTGTATCTATATTTTTACTGACTCACAAATGTGTATTTTATACACTCACAAACCATTCATCTTTGCGTTATGTAGCTTTAACTGCTAATCCACAGAGACAGGCATCCATATAATTCTACTCTTTATATGGCCACTATAGTAAATGCCATAACGACCTACTCATCTAAGTCCTTGTCCGCCCATTGCACTTCTTGGACGGCGGTGATGTCACGACCACGAGAGACCGGACAGTCCCAAACTCAACGCAAGACCCTGTGGAGTCATGTTACGCCTTCTCACTTAAGCTCGCCTTCTAACAGATGTTTTTCGCCATCCAGAGAATACTTGGTCTAAGGCCAGAAGCCGTGAGCTGCTTGAGCCATATGTTAAAGAATCGTTTGTGGTTACTACCAATTGAATAGCGCTCAGAGAACTTTCCTCTCTTGCGTGAATTTCTACACATGGCTCTATCCTCCAATAAATTTTACGGCCCACGACACCAAGTAATGTGAGATAAAGTGTCATCTTATTGGAACCAAAAGCCGTTCCCACGTTTGGGGTTCTTTCATTGAACTTGCGCAGCGCTTGATGGTTGTTCGACTTCAATTCTTACACGAGTTGGATTTTGTACGAACGCAAACTAAGATGGCTCAGCAAAATCTTCCATAAAGCAGATATACTGATTCTGTTCTTCTTCGATTCTTTGCTCTACAGCTGCAAAAGCGTCTTCTGTGTTGACTATAAAACCTCTCTGAGTTTGTGCATTATACACAAGATTAAACTTGGCGCGAAGCCGATCTATGGTTACTCGGAATTTTTAACATGAAATTCCATACTTTCTTTTCTTTTACTATACTTGTATTACTATCAAAAAGCTACCTTTATATTTTATCTGATAGTCTTCTCAATTAATCAACAATCCTGGGTAGACTGGTAACTGGCAAACGACACACTTGATATTTTGCTCCAAGGCCTGAAGCAATCGTCTGTATAGACTTTTGACTTTACAAATTATCTGCTCTCCGAAGTGTTGTCTCCATACATCCATTAACTGATGTGATGTGGTGGTCTTGTTGAATTCAATTGCCGCCGCTATCACGAGCTTCGATTTCGGGCATCAAATATTCCGTTATCACGGGGCGATAATGGTCGCCATTGACGGTAACGTATTAGGTCTACAACTTTGCTTCCGCCGTTTTTTTTTGTAAATTAAAGGCTTTATTGTATAAAAACGGTCCAAAAGTGTTTTCCCTTATTCCCTCAAAAAGCAATGCTTAATTAACACACGAAATGCTTTATGATCCATTTTTTGTAAACTAACACAAGTTGCTTTACAAAAATTCTATATTTTTTTAATACCTAATAGAAATCATATAGATGGTAGTAGTAGAGTAATAGTATTATCTATGTATGTGTCAGCCTCAGTAAAGCGTGGACGGGTCCTCAGCCGCACTTTTCTTGGAATTAAAAAAGAAAAGCAAAATTTCCCCCAAATGTCGAGAATTCGGCTCAAAAAGTGACATTTTCAGTTGAGAATAAGTTTGGGATGCAAACAGATGTCTACAAATATTTTGTTGGGTTAATGTTGACACAAATGTCCAAAATCGAGATAAAACGATTTAATCGATTTAATCAACCAGTTCTTGACCCTAGAAGCCCTAGGAAGGAAAGTTGTAAATAATATTTTGAAAAAATATGGACCAATGATTTCACCGGCCCACAAAACACACCAAACCGTTTTTTGTTTTTCTGGATGAAATGGCAGCTTTTGAATCTCTTTAGTTTGCTCTTCGTCCTAAATACGTGTACACTCTCGGCTATGGCTGCTATGTTTTCTTCACTGCCTGGTTTATTCGATCGAATATTATCCAATAATAAATGCTGGGTCTTAAAATGGACGATGTGTTGTGAATAGTGCGCTCAGTAGGCCGATTGTGTTGACCATAAGTTGAGCGAAGTGCGCGGAAGATATTCTTTACAGAACATGAATTTTCGTAATAAAGTTGAACGATTTGTAAGTGTTCTGCAGTCATAAGTTTTTGCATGATGAAATGCCAAACAATACTGAACAAAACGAACATGACAGGTTGACACGACTCACGTGTAATCTATCGAAAGGAGTATTGCTGGCAAAACTGATATTTGCCGTTATTAGAATTGCCTTGAGGAGGTTCTTCTCTTGTTTCGCATAAAATGACACTTGTAGATATATGCAGTACTTACATTCAATTAGACAGACACTTGAAATGTAGATATTTTGTAAAAACAGCTGTTTTCACAGAAAAGCACACACGTAATTAGCATTTGTCGTCATTAATCAAACTAATTGATACAAGTTGCAGGCAAATATTACATTTGAAATTTTCACATAACATTAATTAACTAAAATACACAAAACAACTGAAGAAAACAGAATCAAAAAGAATATAAATGCAAAGGCAACAATAGTAATAACAAGATTCAGCAATAAAAAGTAGAAATTAACATTTACATCATATTTGTGTGGTCGAGCCTAGGCAGACGTCACACAAACAGCAGCCTATTATATTCTCTAGCGAATGAGCGGATTTAATGAAGATAGAAAGAAACAACATGTAACAAACAGAGCTTAGCAATTATTTGACGAAATTATCATTTATCTAAATAAAGGAAAGTAAATGAAAGTAAAAAAAATTGATTGTTGCTTGTGACCCAGCGGGATATGGTAGACATTGGTAAGCGAGCAAGGTAAACGATGCAGCATGATTGTATCGCTTACTGCGACCGATGAAAATTAACACGGCGATGTCCTATGAAAAGTAACAGATCACCTCTTTCGCTTACCATAGGGACGAAGAATTCTTCGATGCCAAAGTTAACGAAGAATTCTTTGATGCCATAGTTAACGAATTCTTCGAGAATTCTTTGATGCCACAGTTAACGTACAAAAACTCACCTTATAGGCCACTCACACTTTTTGTTTAAAAGAAAGTGCTCTAGATTCAATACAATCGTTATAAAGGTTTTATTTTTTGCGAAATGCACTTAAAAATTCTTATAACAAAATGTGTTTAACTGAACTGAATTATTACAAATTGAAATAGTTTAAAAACGTTAAATACATATTATATATAGTGTATATAAAATGATCAAAGGTTGAAAACAGCAGGTTTTAAAAAACGTTAAATATATGTATGTACACGCGGGTAACTAGCGGAAAGAACCGGGATGCTGCGAAAGCGGAGATGTTGGTCGAACGACGTCGTAACGAAGAAAGGTGCGCGAGCTCCTTTCTCGTTCCTTTTTGTTCGAATTGGTATGCTGCTTTTAATTTTGTGGCTGAGTCTCTTTTCGTTTTTCATCAAGCAACGAGATTTGAAGAAAGGCCTTTGTCTTTTCGAGAACACTCTTTTATTTTTATTCTAAGTTTAAACACAAAAAAATAAACAAAATTTTTAATTAAAATAGTAGCTCACCTGATCACGACCAACTTTTTGCTTGATGATTTGACGAAATAATGAAAAAATTTACTTATAAATTTTATTCCATCAATTTGTATTTGTCGTTTTTCATGTACTTACTTGATTGTAAATATGAACACAGTAGAATCTAGCCGTATAGCTTACTTTTATGCATTACCTGGTATCGAAGAATTTTATATAGAATTTTCTTCGAAGCATTCTTCAAAGAAAAATGTAAGCGGTGAACCATTATCCCGCTGGGGAACTATGAATTCAGAGAGCCTATCACACTCCATAACGCTCTGATGACATAAATTATGTAATTATTTTTTAAGGTGTGCAGAAAATATGACCCAATCGAATTTGACCAGGATTGGTCCACTTTATTTGAACGCATAAACCTGATCGATTCATTTTTTTTTTCCTGGAGGAGTTAATCCTTGGCTTGTCCAGCAAGCACGCAAACGTTGCACGCATGGAATATGGGGCACACATGCCGACCTTTAGAATTTAAAATTATTGACATAAGTACTCTATTAGTACTGCCACTAATAAGCCACTGTTTCTTGACGACGTTTTGAAGGTTGCACAGATAAAACTGTTTATACTGGTGAATCTTATCAGAAGCACGACTAAACGCCATCAGGGTTGCTTGTGCCTTCCGAACTGCATCACATGAGGTGGCTGGAGTTATATAACGCCCATTGCCTCCAGACATATTGATCATAGTAATTAAGCGAGTATTCGATAAAACAAAAAGCACTGGCACTTGCTTAACGAAACAGCGAGGAAGTAGGAAAGACATACATAGGAGCCTAAACGAATGGCAGAAATGGCCGTCGCACAGACTTATTAGAAGAGTACAAGCATGTGTAGAACGGAAACATGGGGAAACTGATTTTACATTATCCAATTGAAGGTAGTCTGGGACAGAGTGAGAGCATGGTGCAGCTATAGCTATGCAAGAGTTAAGGAGCAAAGAGTGGTTACGTATCAAAAACAGAAGGATTAACCGGAATTGGGGCGAAAATGCGTGAATTGCCGAATGGCTAAGCTTAATCTCACGATGTAATGCCTAACGGCAGTCCCGTGGGCGGAATACAAGCAATGACGACGGAGTTCAGGGTTTAGTAGTACCGCAATTCTAGTTTGGTCGTGGTCTCAAAGGAGGTGTATCTTTATATAATTTTCATATATGGTATGTAATAAAAATCTATGAAAATTCCATACAGCCTTACTTAAAAAGCCGCATATCTCGAGAAGTATTAATGATCGCGATTTTGACCTTGGACCTTTTTTGTAGCAAAATAAATTTCCTACAAGTTTGAGATGTACATTTTTTCTATAGCTTTTTTCATTTACGAGATATATACAAAAAAAATGGGAGTTTCGTGGAAAAATCCGGTTTAGAGCCCCATACTACATCGCCGGTGTGAGTTTCGACTTTGTCGCAATGGGCACTTTTGTAGAGTGTTCAATTCTGAGGAATATGTGTCTAAAGTCAAAGCGATGCCATAAAATGACTCTGAGCTATAGAACTTTAAAGATAAAAAATAACGATTGTCGTGTATTTTCAATGGAAAACTTTTAGATGCCTTGGTCCAGTCCTTAATGTTAATATTAACGGCTCAAATTTTCAGGGAACTTTTTTTAGGGTATTTCCAAAGAAATTTCATGATGGGATTGAAAAAAATTAATAGTTAAAAAAACACACACTCTTATATATATATATTAGAAGTATATATGCTTATATACACTTCTTCTTTACATTTAACTTTCACTCGCTGTGCCAGTGCGGTTTTCTGTTTTTATGGCGAACTCATGCAGCGCCATTAAATCACTTCAGCCACTCTCTCACACACACACATAAATCAATGGAATTTCTAAACAGACCCACATACCTTCCAACGCTTATCCACCTGCTTTTCTGTTTCCGCGGCACTTTCATACTTTTCCTGTGCCAGCATTTGCTTCCTCTTCCTCCCCTCTGGTTCTGGCGGACGGCGCATTTTGGCTTTAGTGTTGATCACTGCTTGTTCTTCCTTCTACTTGCATTTTTACGAGTTTTTAAGTAGTCGTAAAACGTAGCACTTGATGCGATATTAAACGACGTTTACATTAATGTTGTATCACTAAATTTGTACATTTGTATGTGATTTATGGCGGTGTGGTGGATTTGGTGGTGCGAGTGCCAGACATTCAAGTCAAGTTGACGAATGATAAAAATGAAATGGCTTTCGCTGAAATTCGCTATTGATAAGGTACACCTTGCCAAGGCTAATAAATATCGCTGGAGCTATTAACGAGTTAGAGGTGTGGAAAGGTCGATAAACCCGATTTTTATATTGATGCAATCAAAGTGTAGTCAAGGCGGGGAAGGGTCCGAAAATCTTCGATTATGTTAATAATATGCGAGAGGGGATAATGATTAAGGCTGTAAATACTGGAATTACGATAATGGTCAGTAATAAAAATAATTTATGTACATGGGTACTTACACTAAGCTTAAAGATATATACTTGGGATGTAGGCGTATAGGAACATACTTTAAAGGTAAAATCGTTGCAAGTTTGCTGCAGAAAGGACTTGAATTCAGCATTTTACAGAGGAGATAACCTTCCAAAAGGTTTACATTTGAACTGTAAAGTTTCATAGACCAGGAAATATGAAGAATGAAAAATGATAATAAAATTGCATTAAAATCTACTTAAAACAGGAGTCAACTTACAAGCCAATTTTCAATCGCGTTGTTATTGTTACGCATTTCATCATGGAAAGACTTACTCTTGAACAACTTATGGTCAACATAAACGGCCTGAGCATACTTTTCGCAACAGCATCACCCATTTTGCGATCCAGCACGCAGAAAAGAAAATATAGATTCGGCATCATTCGCAGCAAATCGGACTGACGTATGGAGTGACTTACAGCATTTTACGTGTAGAATTTAAATTCAAAGCGTACAAGATACAGTTTGTGCAAGTACTGAAGCCGTTCGACCTTCCCAAGCGACATAAGTGGCTCCCCTCTATGGCCTTTTGAAAAGTTCCATGAAGATCCGACGTTTTGGACCTATATAGAGAAAAAATGCAATATTGATTCAAGTTCTGTCATTTCATCCAGAAAAAACAACGGTCCGGTTCGGTTTGTGAGCCGTTGGAATCATCGTTCCATATTTCTTCAAAAATGATACCGGTGAGAAGGAAACCGCCAAAGGTGACCGTTATCGCGCCATGATAACTGGCTATTTTATGCCTGAAATTGAAGCCCGTGATCTCGGCGACATTTGGTTTCAACACGACGGCCCCACTTCCATCACTCAATGAATTTATTGAGAAAACCTCTCGCACAATTCCGCTTCGATTCAGGTCCTGGAGCAAAACATCACGCGTGTCATTCGTCAGTTACAAGTCGAAATACTCGAACGAGTCATCGAAAATTAAACTTAACGGATGAACCATCTGAGACGTAGCCGCGGCCAACGTTTGAAGGATGTAATCTTCAAAAAATAAATGGGGAAAATGTTTTCTCGAGGAACATAAAAAATGGATAACCTTTTAAATCTCTCAGATTGACCGATATGTTAGATAAAAAGTCATCTTAGCACTGGCGTACACATATTCGATATCTCGGGGACTTAAATAGTTTTTGGTTTTAGGCTATAAGGGGGCCTACTTTAAACGCTGATACATCCTGATACATTCATTGGGGCTTGATTTGTTTGCTGAAAAGTGAAAGGATCAGATGCAATTTAAAATTGGGTTATATAGGAAGTAGGCGTGGTTGTAATCCGATTTCGTTTGTTTTTGCTCTAGAACATATGCACAAGGTAACAGTTTACACCAAATTTGGTCTATATCGGTCGAGTAGATTCTCAGATAAAGCCTGCCCCCAAAGTGTGAGTCATTCCAAGCCCAGCGTCCATTTTTGACTCCGGTCGCAATACAGTCCTCTTGTACTATTTCTGTTGTAAAGTTGAATGCTTCTGGAGTATTTATTTTATTGATTTATCGCGCTTTTAGCAGTTTTTAACGGAACCGTTATATGGTGAGTGGCGGGGTTACTACCCGATTTTATCCTTTGGGGTGCTAAGGTGATTTGATTCCTACTACTGAGATCCCCTGTACCATATTAAATTTCCATATCTTAGTTTAGTGCTTAGTTATGACACTTGATAAATTTTCGTTTAATGCCGTTTTTTGGAAGTTGCTTGTCTACGCACATAAGCCCAAATGGTTGGCGCCTTTAAAGAGAATATTTGACGTACGACTCCGATTGCTGCAGAAAGTGGTAGAAAATTTAACCTGTTGGTTTGTATTTATTCGATCCAGTCGCGGCGGCCACTTGCCCGATATTACTCTTAAAACAAAATTTCCAATCCTTATCTTTAAAATAAAGCTTAACTATATGCGCTTTATTTCATCTTGAAAACCGCATCCCTAAGAATATCTATGAAGTTTGGAAGATATTTTTATTGAAGTCCCCTCTTTGGGCCTGAAAAGTGGAAGATATAATTTATAATATTATAAGCTTTTTTAAAAAGTTACGAATGCCTACTAAAAACCAAGTATACCCACGCCAAGATTAATGCTTAATTCTGCGAATAGTTCAGATTCTCCTAAATAAAGTACTATAATATTTTCAGTAAGAAATTCAAAGCACGCTATGATTAGCAATTGCCATAGATTACATACATACACCTTGACGCAAGTTAGCTCCTCGCATGCCACACGTGCCACTGTATACCTGTAGGTCCTAACGCCCTTCCAACCAGCCCAACATTAAACAAGTATAAATATGTATTCGTCTATGTAAGTTTGTAGTACGCAAACACACACTCAGCACTCGTGTAGTTACATGTCAGCTCTTGTTAGGAGCAAAAGCGAGCATGTTTCGTGAATTTATTGAAAGAAATTGTCCACATGTCCATAAATTCACTCAACACCACAAGATGTACAAGCTAATGTGCTAATAAACTAACACAAGTGCACACGAACATACACATGCATGCGTGTATGTTATGTAAGCTGCTATAAAGATGCGCATAAACGCTCGCCTAAAAGCACACTAAATTCTCGATAAATTCACACAATTGAGGCCAACAGCACCGGCCGGACATGTCAATGAGCCACGCTAAATATTTTATTAGCCAACATGCAGCAGAAACAACAACAACAGCACGAATGAAATGAAAAAAGACGAAAAAATGTGAAAATATGGCACGAAAGTTCTGCACTGCGGTTGAGATTGTGCTAAACTTTACCCGGAAGAGGCCAAAAGTGAAAAAATAGGGAGGCCAAAGCAACAGCGCAAGCAAGACAAGACAAGGCAGGTTAAAGTGTGCATGTGTGTATGTGTGTTAGTGGCTGCCACAGACGTGGGTTTAATATATGTGGCCAATGATGTCGGTCATAACAATAAGAATGATGAGACCCTCAGGGATTTAGCTGTGCGGCAAAGATTGATGCGGTCTTCTAGGTGGGTGCAAGAAACAAGCTAAGAGGGAAGTGGCAACTATGTTGGGAGAGTATGGAAGTGTGTTGTATTTAAGAGTAAATTCTGTGACTGAAGGCAGTGTGTTAGTAATTTAAGGAGGAAGACGTTGTCCCGTAGACAGCCTCCGATTGATGAAGTAGGCCAGCGCACTTCCGCATCGTCTTCAATATTTGCTTAGTAGCGCTGCTGCTAAGGAGTTTTCCGTGCGATTTTTCTTCGCTTGCCCTTCGCTGCGGCAATTGATGTGCGCGAGCAGGCTAGCTCCTGCTTTGCTTCATTCGCCACTTGTACGTGACTGTCTGTCGATTTGATAGCGAAGTCATTCACCAGAAATTGGCTGACTTATTTGCACTCCCCTGTTGCTTTCATACCCTGCTGTCCCCACATTTGATTTGATTATATTCTAGTAAAACATATGTTTTCAATTTAGTTTGTGGGGCCAATAATTGAAGAAGCGCTTGATTGAATTACCGGCGGCGAAAACGATATTTAATGGGAAAGTGTGTAAGATTAAACACTGAGTTGACTTTATCCTTTAAAGGTAGCCGTTAATATTTATGAATTATTGTTTCCTGTTTTTTTGTTGCTATTTTTTTAATACCTATTGACTTCTACACTTTGCGGCGTATCTTGAGGTTTGCAGAGAGCATTGATAGCGAATTTCATCAGTAAAAAAAAGTAACATTTAAGTAAGCTCTAATAATAAGCTTTAGTATAATAATCTATGGTTACTAATTTTATAACAGGAAAAAGAGTGTTTAAGACAAAGCTGTTTTTTAATAAATCAGCTGATTTACAAATCTTTTCTGTGCACTTGAAAATTAACAAAATATTGACAATTTATGAAGGGTTTAATCATTAAAAAAAATTGTATTTTTCACTGTCAACCTTGATGAAATATAAAGCTTCAAAACGCACCGCTTTTTACCACCTGTGCGGTGAAAAAATAATGTAAATAGAAAACTGACTTCTACTTGAGATTAATACAGGTACCTTCTGTGTTCAAAATGAGCAGTGCCTAAAGAAGCTGAAACCTTATATAGGTAAAGACATTGAAAGTTTTTGGTCAATCAAAAACAACAGAAGTGAAGTATGTTCTAATTTTAGCGCTGTCAAGAAGCTTAAAGATCTTAATATTTTATCAAGAAAATTTCTTTTTTTGTACGACGATAAAAAATCTTGATAAATTGTCAATATTGATGAATTAACAAGATGTTGAATTTGTCAAGTGCACATAGGGGTGTTAGTTATCCTTTAGTAGCAGCTCTAATCAGAAATTTATAAAATAGTCAAAATCTCGATGAAATTATCAATTGGATCGTAACTCTTACGCAAAAGTATATATTTAATCATGGTAAAAAAGAATTTCATATGTTAATCAAACAAATACCAGAAATTTGAACTAGTACAGGCTGTTTCATATTGCTTAAAATGTTATTTTGAAAGCTAGAAAATTTGAGAGATATTCATAGCGACATACTAATATTTAACTTGTGTCCAAGCCAATGTATCAAATAAGAGGCAGAGTATGTCGTAAATCTAAAAACCGTGATTGTGTATCAGAAAGATAACAAGTGATTGTCGAGAAGTTAATACAGCCTTAGAATATTATATTATAGAATGGAACTATATTATTATTCGGTCAACAGTAACCCCTACAGAATTTTCAAAAATAATAGAGGCCTATAATTGAAAACTCGAACAACGGCTACCGGTCAATAGAACGGATCGGCATATAAGAAATTACTTTATGCTAACCCAATTCGACGCTTGTCAGGTACCTTTGAAACATTACTACTCGCCAAAGTTCTGCAATTTGATGGCTTCGACTTTTTGTGAGCTAGCGTGGTGGCTGGACTGACGACTTATTTTCTTCACTGGCCTTTTTAGACAGATCGCGCTCTTTGCTCAAATTCAATTGCGGTCGCTAAGGTGAATGTCGATTTCGATGGTTATAAGATAAGAAAGATAGATTTTTTCGAAAGTATCTAAGAACTGCTTCAACTTTAGGATTCTATGGGAGACTTGTGTAGAGCTGTGAAAATGCCTAATTTTTACAATTTCTTTTGTAAGTAAAGAAAACGAAAGGGAAGTTATAAAAAATATATAGTACGTATTTCGCTAAGTTTATATAAAATGAGAGCTATTGAGTCAATCTTCGGTATCAACTTTTTCAAGAGGGCCTCTACGAGCAACGGAGATTCTAGGAACTCGTACTATCTAAAACAAATAGTTAAACAAGATTTTATTCTAAATAAAGATAGCTGGTAAAATAATAAAAAAATATTTTGTTTTGGAAAAAAAGAATAATATGAATAAATTGAGCCATCGTCGTCCAATTAAAAAATGAAACTTAAAGAAAACGAGTTTAAAGTTTCACAACCTGGAACTGACGCTCGCAAAAGCTTCGACAATACTTCGGATTGTTTGCTATTCTACCAATCGAATAATGTTTTTATGCCCTAAGGTTTGATAGCGAAAAAATAAACTGTATTATTTATACATATTAACTACTAATTGGTCTTTTGAAAAAACTTTTTTTTGAAAATAAGTAAGGCATCAAGATATTTACATAGTACTTTTTACATAATAAATTATTTTGTATAATATTCTGTTTCATATGGTATTTTATATGATTATATAAATAAGGTTAAGAGGACATACGATTTTTTTTTCGAACCAAACTGAAATTTTTTCAAAGTTTTGAGATTTCAAGCCGTTTGCTAGTTATCTTACAATTATAAACAACAATATCCCATAGTGTTAATGGATAAATTAAAAGTGAAGCAAGTCTACACAAGCAATTCGTTGCCTACATGCAGGCGCATCAATCATTTTACGTTTTTATATCACAGGTGAAGGTAAATTTAACAACATTAGAGCGTTCTATTTTCAAACACAAACTCAGAAAGCTAATAAATATCACTCAATCAAAATAAATCTGATGTAAGTGGCAAAGAATTATTTTTAGAAACAGCGCAACATGTTATACATATAAGAATATAAATTTATTTATTATAAAACTTCGCAATTTGTGTGCATTTCTTTACATATTTTTTTCTGAAAATAAATATGAACAGACGATATACAGTATACATGTGTATGTACATCTACACTATATTGCAGAAGGCTCTGTGTTAGAAAAGTTCATTTAGGTACTACAAACCAAGCATGCGTGTATGTATGTATATTTGCGTGCCCAATGACAGCACCTAATTATATGCTATATTTTTAACTGTCTGCGCGTGACGTTGGAACTTTCACTTGATTGAAAGCCACTTTTGTTAGCGACAGCGAAGACAATGGCACAGCTGCTTGTTGTGTACGAAAAGCTCGTAAATATTTTCAATGACAGACTGTTGACATATTCGCACACAACTTAACCGCAACACAGACGAGAATGTCTCTGGTAAACAAGTATATAGGTATGTACACAAAAAAATTTACTTCGTGAGGGTCTCTGAAGCAGCTTACCGTAGGGTTTACATATGTATGTATGAACATATATTTAAATGAAGAATCACATGCATACATACTTACATATATAGTATATGTATATATTTATGAGCATATCACTCTAAATTTCCCTGCTGTTTGTTATGCAAATGTGGTCGCACCTACTCTCACTTTCTCCTACAATTGTAATCCTGGCACGTACTACGCGAACACATACAAAATCACATCGTTGGCTGCCGCCTTTGCAATAGTGTCTTCTTGAAAATAATTTTTGGTCCCTCTTTCATCAGTATTCTTCACGCTCTTTGATCTACAGTATTCATTTGCACAATTCCCTCGGCATTATTTGACGGATTTCCGTTGTAATATAAAATTTGCATTGCTCTTGTTAGCCGCTGCGAATATTTTGCAGAGTTTTTTCTTCTTGAGTTATGCAAAGTTCTGCAGGAGCGCGTACGTGCTCTTCTCTTCATTATATTCTTAAAGCAGATGCCCACATGTATAAATATTAGGTTGTCAAAAAAGTCCTGCGGTATTTTCGCTAGTTGGCGCTGAAAGCGCGTAGTTCTAGTTTTATTCGTCGCATCGGGTCATGCTATACCTTTTTGGAAAGCTCATTTCACGCGCTAGCACGTGTTTGATTGATTGTCGTTTCTTTTGGAGCAAAATAAAGAGAAAATACGGCATATTTTACAGTACTACTACGATAAAGGCAAAAATGCATCTCAAGCCGCCAATAAAATTTGTGCAGTTTATGGACCCGATACAGTTTCCATTTCCACCGCACAACGATGGTTTCAACGTTTTCGTTCTGGTGTAGAGGTGGTCGAAGATGCGCCACGCTCCGAAGGCCTGTCGTCGAAAATTGCGATAAAATCGCTGAATTGGTCGAAAGAGACCGGCATAGTAGCAGCCGTAACATCGGTCAAGAGCTGGGCATGAGTCATCAAAAATTCATTTCAATTTCAATAAAAAAACGAGTAAGGAAGGGCTAAGTTCGGGTGTCACCGAACATTTTATACTCTCGCATGATAAAGTGATAATAATTTACATATTTTTTTTTATTTTGCTGTAAAATTAATTAGATTATATCAATTTGTGTACTTTGAGTATTGAATTGTATTTTCATTTCCTAATGTATATATTCTACAGAGAAGGCATCAGATGGAATTCAAAATAGCGTTATATTGGAAGAAGGCGTGGTTATGAACCGATTTCACCCATATTTCGTGCATGTCATCAGGGTGTTAAGAAAATGTTATGTACCGAATTTCATTGAAATCGGATGAGTAGTTCCTGAAATTTTCAATGGGCGACGCCATGCCCATTTTCAATTTTTAAAAAAGCCTGGGTGCAGCTTCCTTCTGCCATTTCTTCCGTAATATTTAATGTTTCTGACGTTTTTTGTTAGTCAGTTAACGCACTTTTAGTGGTTTTCAACATAACCTTTGTATGGGATGTGGGCGTGCTTATTATCCGATTTCTTCCATTTTTGAACTGTATATGGAAATGCCTGAAGGAAACGACTCTATAGAGTTTGGTTGACATAGCTATAGTAGTTTCCGAGATATGTACAAAAAACATAGTAGGGGGCGGGGCCACGCCTACTTTTCCAAAAAAATGACGTCCGAATATGCCCTTCCCTAATGCGATCCTTTGTGCCAAACTTCACTTTAATATCTTTATTTATGACTTAGTTATGACACTTTATAGGTTTTCGGTTTTCGCCATTTTGTGGGCGTGGCAGTAGGCCGTTTTTGCCCATCTTCGAACTTAACCCTCTTATGGAGCCGAGAAATACGTGTACCCAGTTTCATCATGATATCTCAATTTTTACTCAAGTTACAGCTTGCACGGACGGACGGACGGACAGACGGACGGATTTCAACTCTACTCGTCACTCTGATCACTTTGGTATATATAACCCTATATCTGACTCTTTTAGTTTTAGGACTTACAAACAACCGTTATGTGAACAAAACTATAATACTCTCCTTAGCAACTTTGTTGCGAGAGTATAAAAATTCAATAAAAATGCCGCAAGACTTTTTTGACAACCCATTACATAATATATGGTAACATGCGTAATAACCAAGAAGTTAAATTTTTATACCAAAAATTTACTTAGTCCTGCCATAAGTTCTGATACAAGTTGAGATCGTTTATAAAAGTAAAACTATAATACATTTTTAAATAAAATTAATTTTATTTTAATAATGCTTATATTAAATGAAGAATCTACAAAGTTTTATTCGAAATGGTCGCCTTTTGCCCTCACACAACCCCTGAAATGATTCGACCATTGATCCATAACAGCATGGTACTTGACGACGCTGCTCGACACAAAGTTTTCCAAATCCCTATGGAATATCCGGCAAACCACGTTTTTCAACTCTGATTATAAAGTTTAGTCCAATGTATTCAAAGCTGGACTTCCAATTGGCCAATTATCTGCAATTATCAATCAGAAAGCTGCCACTGGGTGTTTCTCGTCTTGTGTGGAGCAGAATCTTGCTGGAAAATATCTGCTCTTCGGTGCAGAGGTTATTGATTAACTGCTTTACCACGCCTTCTAAAATAATCTTCTGGTACACTTTTGCCCCAATTTTAGCTACCTTTTCACAAAAGTCAAGAGACTTTTCACCAAACCAAAAAACATTATTGCTTGTTATTAAAGTTCGAAAAATTAAGTTGAGGCTACAAGATTGATCGTGACAATAAGGGTAAGGAATAAAGCCACTTTGACAGCTGAGAGCGCTGATCTTTTGTGATGTTTAAAATTCCTAAGTGTAGTATGTAGCAAAATAACATATAAATGCCAAAAATTTTTAGTAAAGGAAAGGCTCAGTGTCTAGATATTTCCTCATCGCTGCCTAGTAATTTAATTGATCTCCTACGCTTTACTTTGGACCATTAGGACCAGGGATAAAGAGATGTCCAACTTATTCCAGTGTGGGAGCGCCTCAAAACTAGCGTATTCTATAACATTTTCCATTATAGATAGATCGGGCAAAATAATAATTTTTGGGCATTTAAATTAATATCCCCAACATTTTGTACGATTAAAAATTATGATATAGAGGTCGTTTAATATATGGAGAAACTATTCAAATCTTTGTAAGGTATGTTAAAACAACTAGCTATTGACTTTCCAATATCCAATAAAGAATTTAAGTTTGTTAGCTCTCAATCAATAAATGTTTTTAATAATTTTCCATTGAAAATAATACTTTGATGCTTTATATTACAAAACGTTTCATCAAATACATTTTAATTTCATTAATTTATTTAATTTTCATTGTCTCACATTTTTATTAGGGGTCTTGAACGATGTAACAAATCCTTTTGTTTACATATTTTTTTGGTAAGATTCCAATCTGGACTTCCCTCGTTTCCAATTGCTTAACGTCAAAGCTTCCTGAACTCGATCAGCTATCAAAGTTCAGGAGGTTTTGACGTTTAGCAATTGCTCTCTCACTTACAATGAGAGATGAGTTGGACATCTCTTTATCTCTGATTAGGACGTTTGCAGTCCGACAGATGCTGGTTGTTGACCAACGCTAACTGAGTTTGCGCAATCGATAAGTGCAGGGATAAAATGTAAGAAGATCTTGGAGCACCAACTTGGTTGCTCTTTTCTGCGAGCTCATCAGTGGTGCAGATTCCAGCAATTTCGCTACGATCCATAAATAAGTCGGATGACTTGATATAATTTACAATGTTGTCTGATACTCTTTGACTAGCCATAGGTCAGTGTGCTTAACGTCTTTTTGACAGAGGCTGGCAGGGCTCAACAAATCGATGACTTAAGTGCTTGTTTCAGTCGAGATATGACAGCTTGCATTGTTGTGAATAGTGATTCATCTGCGGCGGTTAGTTTGATTGATTTCTGGAAAAACAAATGAATGCGTGTCACCCAGAATTCACTGGTATGCGGTGTTCATGTAGTGTGTGTCCAAAACTTCCAAAAAACTGGCAAACCATTTGCTTGGAAGTCCTTCTTGTACGAAAAGCTTTTGCTGAATTCGACTCATCTTGAAACACCCATACAGTCCACTGCTGTTTACTTTCGGGCTCATACGCGTAAATCCACAATTTATCACCTGTTAGGATGTCATAGACGTGGTATGCTTACAGTATTTTATTAACATTTCTCTCGGCCAATCGACACGAGCCATTTTTTGAGCGATTGACAAATTTTGTGGGATCCAGAGTGAACAATTTTTTTGACTAGTCCCACTAGTGCCCATAGTTGTCTCAATTTCACGATAGGTCACATGACGATCTTGAGATATCAGTTTGCGCACAGCATCAGTAGTTTCCGGAAGATAAACTGATTTTTGGACGACCTTCACAAAAAAATATTGGAGTGATTTACGACCTTGATTGAATTCCTCTTACCATCGACAAACACTGGACCTTCAAAGAGTTTCATCGCCCAAAATTGAATTAAATTTATCCAAGCACTCTTTATGAGTTAATACAAGTCGAAAGTTGTGAAAAAACGAGCGAAAATTGTCACGATTTTACTTATTTTTTTGGCTGATATGAATATTTTAAGTAACTGTTAACAACACAAAGAGTGCTAAGATGTCAAAACTTTTCGAGTATGTATAACATTAAAAATGTCAAACTTTAAGATATATTAGTAAATTGCCAAATTGCAACACTAGGGTTTCAACATCTGAAAATATATAAAGCAATGTAGGTAGCGTTGCTCTTTCGCAACCTGCTCCATATTCTGTTTTGAAAATCGCAATTCCTTTCCTAGGAAACTTTACTTTTAATATTGTTACGAAGTGTAAAATATTTCATTCGTGATGACAATAAGACTGTATGAAACATTTTCCCTGTCAAAATATATGTTCATCACTTTGGCGAGTAGAATACCTTACGACAGTCCAAGCAAGAATGAAAAGCAAAGAAAAATTTTCAAAATACAGTAACAAAATTCTTAATACTTTTAGCTATAGTATTTCTACTTATACACATACATATATTTGCATTCTTCCGGAAGTACAAATTCAGTCAAAATTCTTAAGGACCTATATCCTTTTGTTGTCACTCGGGAGAAAAGCAGAAGCACTTACATACATAATCGTCTACACACATATGTGAAATATGATTTATACTTCTTGTGAAATATTTTCATTCTTACAACATCTGCGCGTAACAGTACAATAAAAGCAAATTAATAATGTTGAAGACAGTGAAATAAGAGTGATGATTCGTGAAGCGTGTGTGCTTCATGCTTCAAAAATTCTAATTGTAATATAAAACAAAAATTATTTTCATGATTTGTCTCATCCGCGAAAGCAATTTAGAATTCTTGCCGATAAAGAAGAGAAAAGCTTTCATATGAAAGCTCTTTGTATGTTTTTAGGGATATTTACATGTGAACGAAATAAATGATTTGTCTTAGCAGAAAGTAAGACGTATTATTTAGCACGATATTTCATTATTTTAGGGAAATTTTTGCTGATGTATATTTGCAAGAAAGTGATGACAGCAAATGTCATTCTCAGCTGCAATATACATATATGCTATGTATATGTAGTGGAATAATTTGTAGCACTAATGTACTGCTTAAGAACATCAACCTTTTTTCTCTAGATAAGCTATTAGTCTTTCTTCAATCTATTAGTTCTAAGAAATCTGAATAACGTCCATAATAGATTATGGTCAGCGGAAGGAATGTTGTCCAACAAATAGTCTGCCATCTGCGTTAGTGGTAAATTACCAATAATACTGACAATGACAAACAATATCTATTTACATATGTATGTATAACGCCTGTAGATATAGCCGGTAGGTCAATTGCTGCAAAGGTTGTTACTAGACTAAAAGAAACTGGATACTTGAACTTAGAATATATAAGTTACTTCTGCATGGAAGAAAGCTTTTTTCACGGATACATTGGTGCATGGTAGAAGATTGTCATCAACATATGTTTGCGTTACAGCTTATTGCGAGCTTTGGCCTGCTGCAGATTTGACTTCCAAACATCTTTTTTTGTATGTCAAGCTTCTTTAAGCCTACCTCGAACTTGGAGTTCGACAATCCATCTTAGTTTGCCCCTTTCTTTATCTTTAGTGATGAATACTGTGGCCCTTATAATTTTTATTTGCGCTTTCTACTTTTCCATTCTCATTATATGTATAATCGAGCTATTTTATTTAGAAACTGACTTCTAAATACTATTTCTTCCTCAGTGGTGATCAGAAAATGGGAAAGTATTAATAAATTCTCTGCAAGACTCCATGAGACCACATTTTACTGAGAAACTTTACGATCACATTTTAAGTTGAAGAACTATGGTTAATACGAGTAATATAGCTTTAGACTAAATAATCAAAAAAATGTTAAAACACTCGAATATTTGATAAAAAATTAATAATATAAATTCAAGTATTTATAAAACAGTAATCGGATTATATAAATTTTAACAAAACTCAATATTTTGCTTCTTTATTTTCTAATCATAGACCCCAAAACCTTTTACCTCTGCATCACCAATACCGTTTAGTTTCCAAGACGTCATTACGCCGTACTCTCCCTTTGGTATTGGCGCACGGATTAGATCGGCATTTTTAATAGCCATATTTCGCAGAAAAATGTAGTCCTGTAGGAAGAAGATAAAGATTAATCAATTTTGAGCAAGATTTACTTAGACACCCGACAACACTAAGTAATATCAGTACAAATGCATTGATTGTATGAAGCTCAGAAAATATTTCTTCAGCAGCATTATGATAATACTCACTTGGAATGGACAGCTGTGATTCACATTGCTAAACTTTTTTATATATTCGAACAAGAATCTTATAACGGGATTTCTTCGCTTAACAAAGAAATCACAAACGTCCACGTTGTTGAATTTATAAAGCACACGATTGAGACCCTTCGAGAATTGTACTATCGAAAGGTTAAGCTGAAAGATTAAAACAAGAAATCCTATAAATGTAGAAATATACTTCCAGGTTGAACTTCCTAGCGCTTACATATACACTCCTAATTGGCTGCAATAATTTCTGTTGTAATGTTATGGTACTCAGCGATTTATTTACTCTTTCGATGAGACACTTCTCGTAGATCATCATTGGGTATTTGCTGGTGCAGACTATTTTGGTTAAAGTCACTTTCGAGTGCACCTATTTGAAGTAAAATATTCTACATAATTTGCTACTTAAAATACGGGAATATTTTAATAAATTTCAGCTTACGTTCACAGGAATAATACTCAAAAGCAGCAGCAATTCCAGTTGATGCATTTCAACGCCGAGCACACGAAATATTGTCGAAGTTTGAATGGATTTTTTAATTTTGCAGACGCATATAACGACATGATATTCGATATATAAAGTTCATTCTCCCGCAAGTAGTTAAATGTAATTATACATTATCAGATCATTTGCGTTAATTATTTAATTTGCTTCGAATTGCATGTACATATACCCCTTACCTGCAATACTATATATAGAAAACCATTTCTTATACCCCTAAATCTATGTTAAGTTTGCCTTTTAAGACTGATCTCCGAGAGAAAATTACAGTCGAATAATTTGATGCCCGTTGTTGGTCGTGCTTAAAGTTTCGAAAGATAGACATAACATTTCTCTTATCAACAAAATTCATTGGATTCATCACAAGCCTATTTTGGCGATTGACTTCGACTTTGGAAAAGTTCGCTTTGATGGTGAAACATTGAAAAGGAAGGTGCTGAGGTTAGTCTTACTCTTCTCCTGCCAGGCAAGCACGGCAATCAGCATCCAACATCGACTTTAATTAAAAAAAAAAATGAGGAAACATCCACTCATTCTCCGTCATTTTCATACGAGAAAATTCCGTAGAAGGTATGTATGTAATAAAAAAGCTATGAAAATTCCATACAGCCTTTCTTAAAAAACTGAATATCTCGAGAAGTATTAATGATATCGATTTTGACCCTTGACCTTTTTTGTAGCAAATAAAATTTCCTACAAGTTTGTGATGAACAGTTTTTCCATAGCTCTTGTTATTTACGAGATATATACAAAAAAAATGGGAGTTTCCTGGAAAAATCAGGTTTTGAGCCCCGTACTACCTCACCGGTGTGAGTTTCGACTTTGTCGCAATTTTGTAGCGTGTTCAGTTCTGAAGAATATGTGTCTAAAGTCAAAGCGATGCCATAAAATACCTCTGATTTGTAGGAATTTAAAGATACAAAATCACGATTGTCGTGTATTTTCTATGGAAAATAGTTCTTAATGTTAATATTAAGCGCTACAATTTTCAGGGAATTTTTTTTAGGGTATTTCCAAGGACATTTCGTGACGAGCCTGAAAAAAAATTAATAGTTAAAAAACAAAACACCCTAATGTATATAGTATCTTCTTTGTCACTACAATCGTGGGTCGGTCTGGACCGAGAATACAAAACTCCGTCGGATGCATCTATCCTTTTCAAGATCACACCAGTTGTACATCCCAAGTGCAGCCGAGTCGGTATGCCCTCGGTCCTTCCATTGAATGCGTGGTCGCTCTTGCTTCCCTTGTCCATCCATAGGTCTTAAGTAGAAGGATCTTTTCGACCGGAGTATCATCTTCCATGCGAAGGACACGGCCTAAACAGCGCATTCAATGGTGTTTTATGCGCTTAACTACGGTATATCCATGTTGCCGTTCGTTCATACAGTTCGTGGATCCATCTTTCTTGATATTCATCGCTCACGCAGATGGCTCCAAAAACAAAGGCAAATTCTTTCGAATGGTAAAAGTGCTTTATCATCTCGGTTCATCATCATACATGTTTCTACGCTGTTTAATAGGATAGTATTTTGTCTTGTCCTCGTTCATCACAAGATCAACTCCTTTCGCTTTTTTCCTAGGTTGTATTATGCTGCGCTGACAACTCTGTTGGAAAGGCAAACGATGTCAATATCATCTGCGCACCCCAGAAGCATAGTACTTTCAGAGTTTACAGTGAAACTGTGGCTCAAATTTTTCTTAACTTTACTATTTTTTTCTCATTTTGAAGCATAACTATTTTGAAAAAAAGTGCAAACCCTTTAGCATTTATTTTCTCAATCAAAAGAGGTCGCAATGTTTATAAAATATGAAAACAATACCGAGTCTTTCTATTTGGCCGATGGCTTAAATGGGATAAATATATTCCTGCCTGATCCTTCAGAAACCATAAAGATGTGCCATTTTTTGAGATCAGATAAAAAATTCTCTAAAAATTTTAATGATGAAATTTATTTTGTTAGTAATGAATTTCTTTGTTATACCATTAAAAATGTTCAATACCGAATCTAAGCATGATTTATGCTTTGAGGTTGTTTTCAGCTATTAAATTGGGATCTACCAATATTTTTATAACTCTCTAAAAGTCTAGCATAGCAAACAGATGATTGCAATTTAAATATAAAGGTCTCTTCTCCCCAGTTCGGCATTGTATTTCCAATAAAAGCCACAAGAACGCTATTTTCTTCAGAACTGGGTTTTCATTCATAAATTTAATAAACCGCTTTTCTAAATTAAATATTTTTGAGCACAGCTGGTTCCATTCAACTAGTATATTGACTTTTTTAGCTGCATTTTGTCTACATTGATTTAATAATCCATTGGAACTTAGAAGTCGACGATCTTAAATATTCTACTTCCCACTTATTGTTAAAAATAAATCTTGAAAACTATAATTTTGATTTTATACTGTTTAATACATAATAAGTTTATTTTATTATTATACTAAGATGCCACAAAGCATTTTTACTGTCAGAACATATGCTATATTTTACAATTAAAACACCCTATGACGAAAATATAATACCAAAGTTTTTAATACTTCTACTACCCTTATTGGTACATTCATATGTAGACGTATATTGTTATATATGTAAATTTGTGTTCTTCCGGAATTCACTCCAAAATCTTAAGTACTTATTTTATATTGTACCATGCAGGGAGGTACTGACATATGTAAGTGCACAGTATCCAAACAAGTGAAATATGATTTTTTCACTATTTGTGAAATATTTTCATTCTTACAACATCTGCGCGTAACAGCACAATAAAAACAAATGAATAATGTTGAAGACAGTTAAATAAGAGTGATGATTCGTGACGCGTGTGTGCTTCATGCTTCAAAAGTTCTAATTGTAATATAAAACAAAAAAGTATTTTCATGATTTGCCCCATACATGTAAGCGATTTGTGAGTTTTTGGCAATAAAGAAGAGAAGAGCTTTCTTACTCGTATGAAAGCGTTTTATGTGATTTTAGAAATACTTACATGTACATATTGTATGTATATAAACTTTCAAAACATTTTATTTTCGATATTCGTTTTTTTTTGACACACCCTAATATTAGCTCCCATATATTAGGGTACATATGTATTGTATATTCCACGAAATTAATGATGTGTCAGAGAAGAATGTAAGAAATATTACATTCTTATGATATTTCATTATTTTTCACTAGTTGTAGGAAAAGAGTTTATGCATATATTGCGTATGTCTAAGTAAGTGGTGACAGCAAATGTCATTCACAGCTGCTATTTATGTGTTTGTATATTCCAAATAATAAAACAATCTGTAACAATAATGCATCGCTTACGAACCGAATTGATGGTGTTGAATAGAAATTCACCTTCAGCCTGCTGACGAATCATCTGAGCCCAAAACATAAGATAAAAGCAAAAGGACTTTACTCTGGTCTAAAGGAGCTTTTAGAAGAGGTCTTTATTGGTTCATAGAATAATAGTAATGTAATCGAATTTACACTTCATTCCGCATATTCATTTAGATTCAGTTTCACTTAAGTTCGAATTTGTCTCCAATCAAATTTTAAGCATAAGAATATTCTACCTTAGAAAAGATGACTGATCGGAGTTAGTTAACAAACTTCTCCAAGAAATAGTACAAACACCATATATTGTACAAAAACAATAAAAATCAAATTATAACAAGTTCAAACTCGAATTAAACAAACAATTAAAACACCGTGATTTTTGATAAAAAAAAGGTTTACATTACATACATACATGTTATGCAAATCTTTTTATTTGCTTCTATATTTTCTAATCATAAACTGCAAAAATATTTACCTCCGCAAAACCTATACCATTAAATTTCCAAGACGACATAACACCGTACTCCCCCTTTAGTATAGGCAGACGTCCTATATCTACATTGTGAACAACGAAATTGCGCAAATAAATGTAGTCCTAAGGAGAAAAATAAATATTATAAGATTATTGGAAGGATTATCTAGATAGCAGGCAAGAACTAAATTTACAAACAGATATAAAGTAATGAGGCTTAGACAAATAGCGTATAAATACTTACTTGGAATGGACAGCTGTGATTCACATTGCTAAATGTTTTCATGTATTCGTACAATAATCTTATGACGGGGTTTCGACGTCTGTTCAAGAAACTACATGCGTCCACGTTCTTAAAGGTATAAAGCACACGATTGAGACTCTTCGAGAATTGTACAATGGAGAGGTTAAGCTGAAATTTTAAAACAAGCAATAATAAGGGAACATTTTATAATCTTGTAATGTGCCAGGATCCAAGCAAGGGTAATAACTTCATTTCTGAGCAAAACTTTATATTACATAAATAAGAAAAGGCTAAGTTCGGGTATTTCATACTAATGCAAATTGCAAGAGTCAAAGTCGGCTAAATACTTTCCGATGTTGACAAAACTTGGAACTGAAATTGACAGTATCGCCGTGACTTCATTCATTCTTTCTGAATTTCATTAAGGTGGTCAACCCGTGTGACGACCGTTCTTTTCAAGTTTTTTTCGGAATTTTTTGGAGTAAAATGATGGATTACAAATCGTCAAACTTTATTACGAAAATTCACTTTCTGTAAAGAATGTGTTCGCGCACTTCGCTCAACTTATGATCAACATAATGGCGCACTATTCAGAACACATCAACCATCTTGAGACCCAGCATTTATTATTGGATAATATTCGATGGAATAAACCAGGCAGTGAAGAAAACATAGCAGCCATAGCTGAGAGTGTACACGAAGACCGTCGATTCGGCATTTGTAACCAAAACCAACCAAAAGAGATTGCCATTTCATTCAGAAAAAAACAACGGTTTGGTTTAGTGTGTGGGCCGACGGAATAATCGGTCCATATTTCTTTAATAAAGAATCCGGTGAAATTGAAGCTCGTAACTCCAACGGCATTTGGTTTCAACAAGACGACGCTACTCCCTACACATCGCAACAATCAATGGATTTATTGAGAGGACACTTTGATGAGTAGATAATTTCACGTTTTGGGACGGTCGATTGGCCTCCAAGATCGTTTGATATCACACCGTTAGACTTTTTGCTGTGGGGATATGTAAAGTCTAAAGTCTATGCGGATTCCGCTGCAATTTAGGTGTTGGAGCAAAACATCATGCGTGTTATTCGTCAGTTATCCGCCCGAATGCTCGAAAATTGGACTCAATGGATGCTCCGTCTGAGACGTAAACGCGACCAACAATTGAAAGAGATAATCTTCAAAAGATAAATGCGAAAGTATGTTTTTTCGAAGGGTAATCCACATTCCCTATTAAATTTAAAGTTTCTGTCGTTTCTTTTTAAAAAGTAGAGAACTTCAAAATGGATCACCCCTTCTATTTAGCACGCCATTAACTTTTATATATAATTGTTCATAGCTCAATTAAATTCATAATTACTTTTTGCTTTCTGTCCGAGTTATTTATATACATAACTTTTCTATAATCTAACTAATACCGAGTTATACGTTCACTTAATTTACTTAAGATGTTAAGCAACCGAAAGTTAAAAAACTTCTATATTAGGTTTATAGTGACTAGGAGGAAGTACTGATTTGACTTTAACCATTTTTGGGACTATGGTGGTCCTTATTATTACCAACATAACTCAGATGTTGTAAAATGCATTGCATATATAAAATCAATCGGATGTTAGAAAATCCTTATATTAGGTGCATTTATTAACATTATGTGAACAAGACTATTGTACTTTGCACAACATGAAATAAAAGTATTAATGGTAACGCATTTTCGACAATATTTTACTGTGCTTCTTGTACTTACAGACACAGTCTCAAGTGGCCGCAATAATTTCTGTTGTAATGTAATAGTATTCAACGATTTATTGACTCTCTCGATGACACACTTCTCGTAGATCGCCATTGGATATTTGCTGTTGCAAACAATTTTTGTCAAAGTCACTTTCGATTGCACCTTTAAGAAGCAAAAATATATATATATAAATACATACATATAGCTTCCTTCTTAAAATATAGTTTTATAAATTTCAGCGTACGTTCACAGAAATTACACTCAAAAGCAGCAGCAATTCCAGACTATGCATTTCAATGCCGAATATGCAAAATGTCAACAAAGTTATAATAACAGTTTATTTCGCCTAAAAAATATTGAATTTGTCCAAAACTTTTGAAATTATTATTTTTTTAAATTAAGTATTTAAAGGTAATAATATTTTATCTGATTATTTGTTGTAATTATCTTATTTGCTCTGAATTGATTGTCTATACTTATATACCTACTTTAAGTGTAATTATATACATATATGTAAGGCTATAAAGCTTTTTTATAACCGCGCAAATTTACAAAACAGCGAAAAGTACAAGCGAAATTGCAGCAACGAAGAAAATGATAAAGGGCGGAGTAATGAGACTGTGAGGTGGTCATGTATTAGACTGACTTTATTTGCACAATTCTTCTCCTTAAATAATATTTAAATACCGCTAAATACATAATTCCGCTTTGTATTAATTCATACATACTTCCAACAGTTGATAAAACTAAGTACTTACTTCACGCTATTGTTTCTTTATATGTAAGTATATAATTTAGTTATTAAAAGAGAAATGTAAAATGGGAATGCATTGCCATATGCTGCTTATAGCCCTGACATACATACGAGCAAAATTAATTCGCACTAAGCAACGCTAGCATTTAGACAGCTGATTGTGAAATTTGTTTATTTATTTAAAAAAAAAAAGTGAAATAAAAATGAATAAGAGAAATTATTAATAGAAATTTTGGTATTTTTGGAAAATCAATATAAATTCAACGAAAAAATTCGTTTATTATTAACTATGTTCGAAGATAATAGAGTGAAATTAAAAGCAATAATTGATTGTAACTCGAAAAAAGTTAAGAATATTGGAAAAATGGATAGCAAACTGTGCGTTGTTTATTTTTTGCCATCTAAAAGTCTTAAAATTTGTTTTTGGTAATATTCTTGCTCGTAATTTAATTAGCAATATAAAAACTGCTTATCTCTGATGCTGTAAACACAAAGAAGGCAACAGACTTCAAGCGACATCTGTCAAAAAATAGCAAAAATCGGCCATTTTTGAGCAGTGTTACGTATTCAAATTTGGTAGATTCAGCTAAATGTACGAAATTCTTGTGCATTACAAATTTGCATTAACATGGGTCAAATGCGCAAGAAAATGTAAATTAAGCCCGCTAATGCAAATTAGTTCTGTCGTCTGTTAGGGCTATTACATGCTTGTGTTAAGCTTAGTACATTCTAGATTGGACTAACTAATGTGAACAAAGAAATATACGTACGAGAATAAATGCGTGAGCGAAACATAGCGTTACCAAAAGTATACAAAACAAACGCAAGCAAACACAATTCAAATACAATTATTAACTGCATTGAGGTGAATGACTTCTAATTCCTTGAATATTAGGCAAATAAGAAGAAATAGAAATAGCAAAAAAATATAAAAGTATAAGAACATACGGTCGAAGTATACAGTGATTCGCAATCGGTAACCCAACATCCCGGCCCCATTGAAAGCATTTCAAACAGGTAAAAGTGCCAGCTTGTGAATAGGTCGCCAAATGATTCCCTTCGTTTTTCGAGTGTTAGAACTCTTCCAATATGCCATTTTTGTAGTGGTAAATTGTCTTCATGGATGATAACCATTGAGTTGCTGTTGATATTCGGTTCTTCCGAAAACCACTTTGCTCGTACTTGAAGTTCGTTGATATAATCATCTGACCACCTGTTCCAAAAGGTTTGCTTAATGCTGGTGACTTGATTCCATCTGTGTGAGTTGCTTATTTCAGCTGACAATCTCCGCTCTGGGAGTGCCCTTAGTGCGCTACCAATAATAAAATGCCCCGGAGTTAATGCTTCATAATCGTTTGGACAATGGGGTTAGGGGCCAAAAATTTAACACAGCATCTATCTCCACACGCACTGCTGTAAATTCCTCAGCTGTGAGTCTTGCATTTTTGATGGTACGGTTGAGATGACCCTCAGCCGATTTGACTGCGGCCATCCAAATACCGCCGAAATGAAGTGCTCTGGGAGGAATGAAATTAAAATTTATAAATTCATTAGCACAGTATTTCATAATTGCATCTCTGTTTTCTGTTTTAAATAAAAATGACTTTAATTCGGCTAGTTTGCTGCAAGCGCTCACAAAATTTGTTGCGTTATCGCAAAAGATGTCTCCTTCTAATCATCCGCTTCAATGACGTTAAGAATGCTTCCGTGGTTAGGTCCGATACGAGTTCGATGTGGACCGCCGTTATGTACGATTTATAAGGTGTTTTGCCTCGAATACGCAAATATACGTTGACTGGTTCGAAGAAGTCAATACCGTAACGTGCAAAGGGTCGAGATGGAGTCAATCGCTCGTCAGGTAACTGTCCCATTACTTAGTTTATCAGCTTTGGCTTTTAAAGAAGTTCTCTGATCGACATTCACTTGGGATTGGCCAGAAACAATTCTTTTACATATGGCTCAAGCAGCTAACGACTTCTTTGACCAAGTATCCTCTGGGTAGCCTAAGAGCATCCGTTTGAAAGCGAGCTAAAGTGAGAAGGCGAAATATTCCCTACATAGGGTTGTGCGCTGGGTTTGGGACCCGCATTGAAAAATAACAACCATCCTCGGAAGAGAGCCCCCTCTTTTTATGACGACCATGGCAAATGATATAAGGACCACGATTTGAGGACATGCCCCTAGAATGTTCGGTCCCTTAATTGGGAAGGTGCCGCTGCCCAGCTGGTTGATGTCGTCGTGCAAATGAAGGCTGACATCACCGACATCCAAGAAAGGCGATGGGCGTGACAAGGACTGAGGCGAGTAGGTCCTTGTGGCATTTACTACAGTGGCCATATAAAGGAGCGCAAGTTTAGTGTGGGATTCGTGGTGGGAGAAACAATCCGTCGCCGAGTACTATCCGGTGGAGGAACGTCTACCCACAATTCGCATTAAAACAAGGAAGAAAAGGACGATGTGACCAAAGATGCCCTCTATGAGCGCTTGGACCGCACCTATGACAGCTGCCCCTCCCGCGATGTCAAAGTTGTGCTTGCCGAATTTAACGTCAAGGTGGGCAAAGAAGGTATCTTTGGAACAACAGTGGGTAAATTCAGTCTCCATGAGGAAACATCCCCAAATGGGTTGAGGTTGATCGACATCGCCGGGGCCCGAAATATGGTTATCTGTAGTACCATATTCCAGAATAGAAAAATTAATCAAGCTACCTGGCCGTTTTCGGATCGAAAATCCACCAACCAGATCGATCATGTTTAGATAGACGGAAGATATGTCTCCAGTGTTTTATACCTCGGAGCGTAGTCCTAACATCGATTCGGACCACTGTCTTGTCGCAACAAACACCAGGAAGGTTCGACATCGATAAGCTGCAATCACAACAGGCAGCCGAACGACTTTCTACTCGGCTTGCACTCCTGGAGCTTGACAAGCTGACCGACGAGGGTAATGCTCGAAAATTCTACGAAAAAATGCGGCAACTAACAGAAGGTTTCAAGACCGGAGCATACTCTTTTGCTAAAACCCAAGGAGGTGATCTATTAACTGATGCCCAGAGCATACTTAAATTATGGAGGGAACACTTCTCTATACTGCTGAATGGCAGTGAACGTACAACGCCAGGAGAAGGCGAAACCGATTCCCCAATCGATGACGATGGAGCAGACGTTCCATTGCCCAACCATTAAGAAGTTCGAATAGCAATTACCCGCCTGAAGAACAACAAAGCGGCGGGGGCCGATGGATTGCCGGCCGAGCTATTCAAACACGGAGGCGAAGAACTGATAAGGAGCATGCATCAGCTTCTTTGTAAAATATGGTCGGACGAAAGCATGCCCACCGAGTGGAATTTAAGTGTGCTCTGCCCTATCCATAAAAAAGGAGACCCCACAATCTGCGCTAACTACCGTGGGATAAGCCTCCTCAACATCGCATATAAGGTTCTATCGAGCGTATTGTGTGAAAGATTAAAGCCCACCGTCAACAAACTGATTGGACCTTATCAGTGTGGCTTTAGACCTGGCAAATCAACAACTGACCAGCTATTCACTATGCGTCAAATCTTGGAAAAAACTGTTAAAAAGAGAATCGACACACAGCACCTCTTCGTCGATTTTAAAGCTGCTTTTGACAGAACAATAAGGTCTGAAAGGTCTGAATTTGGTATCCCTGCAAGACTAATACGGCTGTGTAAACTGAAAGCTTCTCAGGATCGGGAAGGACCTCTCCCAGCCGTTCGACACCAAACGAGGTTTCAGACAAGGCGACTCTTTTTCGTATGACTTCTTCGACCTTCTTCTGGAGAAAATAATTCGAGCTGCAGAACTAAACCGAGAAGGTACAATCTCCTATAAGAGTGTATAGCTGCTGGCGTATGCTGATGATATTAACATTATTGGCCCTAACAACCGCACCGTTAGTTCTGATTTCTCCAGAATGGATAAGGCAGCGAAGCAAATGGGTCTGGTGGTAAACGAGGGCAAGACGAAATATCTCCTGTCAGCAAACAAACAGTCGCGACTAGGCACCCACATCTCTGTTGACAGTCATAACTTCGAAATTGTTTATAATTTCGTCTATTTACGAAGCAGCATCAACACCAACAACAAATTCAGTCTCAAAATCTAACGCAGGATATCTCTTGCCAGCAGGTGCTACTTCGGACTAAGTAGGCAATTTCGAATTAAAGTCCTCTTTCGACGAACAAAAACAAAAACTCATGGTGAATTTCCGAAATTCGATTGCCAACAAAGGTCGAAAGTGTTGCAGAATGCATCTTCAGCCAATGTAAGACTATTTGTGAGTCTGTCCAAAGAAAAAAATTAAAAGATTTATGAGAAATTGTTGGTTTGACTTCTGCTAATGAACGAGCAAGGAGAAGAGCGCCACAAAGTTCAAACTTTGGTAACGATTGTTTTTGATGGGTGCAACTTTGGACTTAACAGTGAGTAAGCGAATAGTGGCACTGCTACTTGATTGTTCATAAAACGAGTATAAATTGCGCAGCCATATGCACGAATCGATGCGTCACAAAATCTATGTATCTGAAGAGACTCCATATCTGTCGAAAAACAAGACCTAGGCACCTTAATTGACGAAAGATCCGATAAGGAGATCAGAAAGTTCTTCCAAACCCATTCAATGTTCTGTGCCACTGATTTATCCCAATCCAACTTTAGTAGCCATATTTATTGCAACAAAATTTTTAAAGTTATAACAACAGGAACCAAAATACCGATAGATTCCTTTAAATCCTCATCTTATAACGACAAACTATATTGAATTCTTCAGAAGCATGTTTCGTCGATTGGCTTCGTTTCGAGCTAATTTAACTGTAAGATTAGAGGTGTGAGATCCAAGCTGTTTCTACCCAAGTCTCGCAAGATGAAACCGCTCCCAAGCAACTTCACCAAGATTCTTACACTTACAGAATGGACGATGATTAGACAATAACCGAGAAGGCGAACCTTACAGAGAGCAGTATGCTCATTGAACCCTACTTTTATTTTCATTGGTAGATATCAAGCGGAACACTGAACTCCCATTAATTCCTCGTTTAATTATGATCCAAAGCTTTTTGGTCCCCTTCGACTTTTCTGCTTACAATTTGTCGTATAAAACAATATGCGCATAATAGATAGAGAAACATTTTCGTGAATCATGGTACATTAAATGCAATAACCAACTGTATCATAACCGAAGCTAAAAACGAAAATTTTCACCAAACAAACTCTCAAACTCGCATAAATGAGATACAAGGTTAATAATAGATACACATACAGGTACGAGTATCTAAATGGATCTACAAAAACACATGGTAATATGTTCAAAACTACAGAGTTCACTGATTGGGATAATAACACCTTTTATGGAACTAACAAATAACCTTTATCACGAAAAGAGTTCTAGACGTAAAGCATTATGGGCTAACTTTCCAGTTCGTTGATCGCGGATATATACCTCAACTGTTTGGAGAGACAAGTCGGATTCTTCTTGGAAAAAATAAGATATACAAGTGTAATGGTTCATGACATTACTTTTTGAAGATAATTTCATTTAAATGTTGACCGCGGCTGCGTCTTAGGTGGTCCATTCGGAAAGTCAATTTTGGGCAACTTTTTCGAGCATTTCGGCCGGAATAGCCCGAATTTCTTCGGAAATGTTGTCTTCCAAAGCTGGAATAGTTGCTGGCTTATTTCTGTAGACTTTAGACTTGACGTAGCCCCACAAAAAATAGTCTAAAGGCGTTAAATCGCATGATCTTGGTGGCCAACTTACGGGTCCATTTCTTGAGATGAATTGTTCTCCGAAGTTTTCCCTCAAAATGGCCATAGAATCGCGAGCTGTGTGGCATGTAGCGCCATCTTGTTGAAACCACATGTCAACCAAGTTCAGTTCTTCCATTTTGGCAACAAAAGTTTGTTAGCATCGAACGATAGCGATCGCCATTCACCGTAACGTTGCGTCCAACAGCATCTTTGAAAAATACGGTCAATGATTCCACCAGCGTACAAACCACACCAAACAGTGCATTTTTCGGGATGCATGGGCAGTTCTTGAACGGCTTCTGGTTGCTCTTCACCCCAAATGCGGCAATTTTGCTTATTTACGTAGCCATTCAACCAGAAATGAGCCTCATCGCTGAACAAAATTTGTCGATAAAAAAGCGGATTTTCTGCCAACTTTTCTAGGGCCCATTCACTGAAAATTCGACGTTGTGGCAGATCGTTCGGCTTCAGTTCTTGCACGAGCTGTATTTTATACGGTTTGCGTAAAATCTTCCATGTGGTCGAATAACACAAACCCAATTGCTGCGAACGGCGACGAATCGACATTTCACGGTCTTCAGCCACACTCTCAGAAACAGACGCAATATTCTCTTCTGTACGCACTGTACGCATTCGTGTGGTTGGTTTAATGTCCAATAAAGTAAACTGAGTGCGAAACTTGGTCACAATCGCATTAATTGTTTGCTCACTTGGTCGATTATGTAGACCATAAATCGGACGTAAAGCGCGAAACACATTTCGAACCGAACACTGATTTTGGTAATAAAATTCAATGATTTGCAAGCGTTGCTCGTTAGTAAGTCTATTCATGATGAAATGTCAAAGCATACTGAGCATCTTTCTCTTTGACACCATGTCTGAAATCCCACGTGATCTGTCAAATACTAATGCATGAAAATCCTAACCTCAAAAAAATCACCCGATATATTGTTAAAAATTTATCAAAACGGAAATAAAAAAAATAATAATACATTTTTAAAGAAACTTTTCTCTAGAACCACTGAACAATCAAATATATATGCAAATAAATTTCATCGACTTTTATTAAATTGTCAATGTATCATTGCAATTATATCTATATACATACATATGTACAAATATGTATGTATAAGAATAAAAATCATTTTTGTCTCTTATATTTCTATTATTTTCTATCTGGGACCTTTTGACAACCCTTCAAACTTTTTAAAGAAATCCATGACAAGACAAAGGTTAAGAAACACTGCTATATGATTTCTTTCGAATAAATTAACACAGACATCTAGAAGTAAGAGTTTTTCATACGTTTTATTTCCTAATGAACTGCGAAGGAATATATACATACATATCTACATAAGTATATATGTATGTAAATAAAAATGAATACCAAAAATGTATGTACGCGCATAACTCAATAACGCCTGGACCAATTTGGCCAATTCTTTTTCTTAAATGTTTGTTGAAGTTCAAGGATGGTTTTTACGGCGAGAAAAAATTCGAATAGTTTCCGGAAAACCCCTAAAAACAGCCCTTTTCTTTTCCCCATACAAACGTTACAATAAATATGAATGTTTGTTTGTTAGTAACACTAAGAGAACGGTTGAACCAATCTTAATGAAATTTTTAATGGTTGTTAGTTGTGGATCGGGAAAGGTTTAGAAACAAAATACCTTATACTTTTCATGAGGAGAAGTCGGAAAATTGAACAATTCCAAAAAGTAACTTTTTCCATACACATTTTTTTCAATTTTTGTTTGTTTTGTTTTTCAATATTTTGATTTGTAAATTATTTGAATCGTTCAATTGCGGTCGCTTACTTTTTTATTCCGGTTATCCAAAGGAAAAAATATTGAAAATTATTCAGTGAAAACTTTATGTATGTTTGAGACGATGTGATCAATTACAGATTGAAATTTGTTACTTTTTGCCATCAACGTTTGGCAGCCCAAAGAAAGGCAAGAAGTACTCCCAAAATGCGATGACATACGTGCGGAATTATGGATCGCGGTCAATCAGCTAGCGATCGTAACGATATCACAGCACGACTTTTTAAACAATAGCTGCGATGTTTGATGGTATTTATCTTGAAGCAACCTATGGTATATATGATGCTGTTAGATGCTGAGTGTGTTCTGTTGAGTAGCAAAAAAGAGGTTTGCCGCACGCACACATTCTTCTTTGGATGCGGATGGTGATTACACCGGATCAAATTGATGAAATCATTTCAGCGGAAATTCCTGATTCAGAGATAGATCCAGAATTATACGAAGTGGTGAGAACCAATATGGTTCATGAACCATACGAACCTTACAATCCCACTTTGGTTTGTATGTTTGACAATAAATGCACGAAACACTACTCATGTGCTTTTCTTTCGGAAACGGAAATGGGAAATGATGGATATTCACAGTATCGACGTCGTTCACCAGACGACAATGACAGAACATTTAGTATTTAGAGGCGTGAATATCGAAGTTAACAACACATCGAAGTTGACAACACATGGATCATACCATATTCGCCACTTTTGTCTAATTCACATTCAAAACTCATGTCAATGTTGAATATTGCAGATTGGTGAAATCGATCAAATACGTTTGCAAGTACGTCACCAAAGAAAGCAACATAGCGGTTATTGGCCTTGAACGGTATGAGATCAGCAGTATCAAATGGGTCGATATGTGAACTGTAATAAAGCGCTTTTTAGGATATTTACTTTTGCAATTCATGAAAGTTTTCCGATTGTTTTGCGTTTCGCGGTTCAACTTCATTTAAGTCATCGCGTATTGTGAATGGTACAGTGTGTGCAACATTTTGAGAAGCATGCCAGCAGTAGCATTTGCTGGAACATGATAATCACTGGAAGCAGACCAAGGACAATGCGATAGTACTTCGCATGCCACTGAAGTTCGCATAGTTTTCGCGAAGATCATTTCGACATATCAGGCTTCAAATTCGCGTTAATTATGGGATACGAAAAAATGACATTGCCGATGAAATGGGCAAATTTCGGTTGATACTTCCAGTGGTTTGATATCAATTTCACCTCCGTTTTGTCAATTCACTTCAAGGGAAGATGAACTCATCACAAATGTTTATCCGAACATTGGCCAAATTATCGTAACTGCGATAGCTTGAGTGCACGAGCAATTTTAGCTGCCAAAATTACCGATGTTAGTGATTTAAACTGGAAGATTCAAAGTCAAGTTCCGGGAGGTTTGCGCTCATATAAATCGATCGATCGTCTTGACAAGGAAGACAAAACCGTAAATTATCCAGTGGAATTTCCAAATACCATACCAAGCCTGCCCCAGCATCATTTGCGTCTTAAAGTTGGATCTGTCATTATTATGTTTCACAATCTTCATGCGCCGAAACTGTGTAATGGAACCCGAATGATTATGACGTAGTTATCGAATACAAGGGACAGCCATTTCAGTTCAAACGTATTCAATTTCCAGGGAAAATTGCCCTTGCGTTGACAATCAACAGGACACAAGGAAATCGGGAAATGCTATGTTTTTCACACGGCCAGATATATGTGGTGTGTTGACGAGTTGGAAACCCATCTTCTCTATATATTTACGCACCAGAACAGAAATCAAAAAATTATGTTTATTAAGTTGCGCTACATAAAAAAAATGTAGGAAAATCGTAAATAAATCATTTTCGGCAGAATATAATTTCAACTTTTTTTCATTTCAAAACACATAATTTCACGCAGGGCAACGGCTGCGGGGTCAACTAGTTTTGTTACATATATACGGTTTTAATATGTACTTATATTCCGTATGCGATGAAAATAATACACTTCTCGTTCTCTTCAAAGTGATTAGTTTATTTTTATTTTAAACCGTTAGTAAAACCGTTACGCGTATAACGAATAAATACAATGACTTGTGCCGTATTTATCCCGTTCAACCGCCAATCTGTTTGTACCACATAGTCCCCGGGCATAGCTGGTATGGGAGCTAGCTTTCGATCATCGATAGCTAAGTCATTGAATATTAGGTAATCCTATAATTAATTTCAATAAATATGGTTTCTAAAACATTCATCAGAGGCTCTTACTTTATACGGGCAGGTATGATTGATATTGCTGAACTCTTGGAAAGTTGAAAAAGTATTCTCAGCACTGGATTACGGCGCTTCTTGAAGAAACCGCAAGCATCGATGTTGGTGAATTTGTACCACACACGATTGAGGCTGTTCGAGAGCTGTATCACCGAGATGTTGCACTGTTTTAAGTAGACAATATCTTTGTACAATTTGTTATATAATTTTATATACTCCAATATTTTGCCCGTTACTTACATAAGCAGTGTAGATGGGCTGCAGCAGTTTTTGGTGCATTGTTAATGTTGTTGTCGACTTATTCACCTTTGAAATGTAACATTTTTCAAAGTATATCTGTGGATCAGTGCTATTGCATATTATCTTCTTGAAACGAACTTCTGGTGAGACCTGCACATATTAAACAGAAATAAATATAAATATCAGTGAGTATTTAGTATTTTTATTTGGCTTACGTAAAAGAGGAGAGCAACAAAAATCAAAATCCATAATAAATAACGCATTTTCGCTGAAAAATTGCGATAGTTTAAATGAAGATATTTTAATATTGAATAGTTTCTATAAATGAACAAAAATTGGCATAAATATTTTTGTTTTAGATCCGCGTGCACCTAATAACAACATAATAGCACTTGTGTAAATATTTGAGATCTATCGAGATAAATATCGATATCAAACGACTGAAAAACTAAAATGAACTCATTAAATTATATACGTATGTATTTTCGAATTTTTGTAGCTTTGGTTTGTATTAATAGCGAGAACAGCTTAAACTTCCTTCTAACATTTTTTGTACTCTTCTAGAAATGATTTTACTCTCGAAACTTCTCGCTCTTGTTCACCTAAGGATTGCTTGCATCACCTAAAACAAATCTTTGATACATTAGATATATAGTTATATGTATATATTATACAATATATCCGGAAAAATATTCCTTTTAATAAATTAATTAGGATATGTCAATTTGTATGATAGCTACATATATACATACCATAGAGATCTGATGTGAACAATTCTTTGGAAGATTACATTATTGCTTTAGATAATAGTTCATTGTATATTTCGTTAAAATATGGTACCTCGTAAAATGAGCAGCTTCTGCAGCTTCTTGGAAAGGGACGTGTGTAAAATATCGGATCAGGATCTTAAAAACTAATCTCTCGCATATAAAGAGGTTTTCAATAGGACACTATAATAGCAGGCCGATAGGGACAGCAAACGAAGTCATATTTTTCCCGCGTTTTGACATTTCTCTTCAGTAAGGTTTGCCATTTCACTATGGAAAGATTTACGATCCAACAATGAGTCGAAATTATTAAAATTTACTACGGAAATTCGGAGTCATTGGCGTCATCTTTAGAAGCGGTTTTTTCAATAAGAGCGGTACAAAACTTTTTTCTTTTTTATAAAACAAAAGCGTTTTGGGGTATCAATGACATTCTTTATTCCTGTGAAAGTGCATTTGTACGGACTCCATGAGTCACCATTGTATCCCGAAAAAATTACGATTTGTTCTGGTTTGTGGCCCGGGGGCGTCATGGGGCCGTACTTTTTCCGTGATCGGTCAAGGCCGGCACGTTTCAGTAAATGGGAATATCTACCGCTCGATGATAACCCAATACATTTGTCTCGAGTTGGATGAATGGACTTGGACAATATGAGGTTCCAACAGGACGGTGCCACAAGCCAAACACGGAATGTCATAATCGATTTATTGAAAACCAAGTTTGGTGATCGTGTTATCTCACGAAACGGACCAGTCAACTGGGCGCCGCGGTCGTGCGATTTGACGCCGTTAGACTATTTCCTGTGGGGCTACGTCAAGTTGGCCAATGTCAACAAGACAGCGACGATTTAAGAACTTTTTACGAACATTCAAAATGAAATTGCAGAAATATCGTCCGATTTATGCTTGAAAACCGTTGGAAAATGGGTTCAGCGTCTGGACTTCTACAAGCGTGGCCATGCTGGCGATGCAAAAGAAATTGAGTTCCATATATTAAATAATGGCATCGAATGTACTTTCATCGGAATAAAAAACATCAATGAAATCGCATACCGTTTTATTTGGTTTATTTAAAAAAACTTTGGTAGCGTTCCTATTGAAGAGAGTATAAAACTGGATGAAATCGGAAGACAACATCCGAATATGATGATATAACATGACATGGGATGATCCCACAGGGTCCGACAGGTTCTACCTTTAGCTATAAGCACTTATCTCAGAAAATGTCTAACAAATTTCAACAGAGTTCGGCGCGTAACATTAGCTCGACATTCTTATACTATAGTGCGAAAATTGGCAACGAATCGGACAACAACCACGCCCACTTTCCTTATATTACAATATTAAATTCATTACTATTATGTCACATCACAGTTGTTTGTTTTACCGCGAATATCGGTCAACATGAGAGGAATATTATTGAAATGTGGAGAGTATGTTTTTCTGATAATAATGAGCCGTTGTGTCAATAATGGGTGAAACCAGATCCATATGTCCTCCAGCCTAACCTCTACATATAATACAAAGCCTTTTGAACTCCCGGTTGACCTTACATGGTTTATACCGGTCAATATATGAGATATCTTTCAGAAATTAAGAGAGCGTCCCTATATATCAGTGTGTCTTTCTGCCTAAAATAGATAAAACCATTCCAATACTACTCCTAGCAAAATTAAGGAAAATCAAAATATCGAATTTTTTTATTGACTTATTAAATTCTTCCTCTTGAATAATATTATTGCGCCGTCTTTAAAAGAGTTTTTTTCGAAACTGTATTTTTGAATTCGCTTGGCAAAATTTCTTGAGAACTACTTAACCCTCTAACCGGCCAATTTTTGTTTGAGCTGAAAAAATTACCATACACTAATTTTTATACAAGGAACAAGAATCTGAAGTCAGATTTAAAAAAAAATCAATAGGTCACCTTCCAGGTTGGGAAAAGTGAGGTCTGCCTTAAGGCATACTTTCCTGTTGGCATGTAAAAAAATACGGATTAATTTATTGCAAATTATTTAAAAGAAAAATGTTTACTTCAATAATTTAAAGTGAAACGTATCAAATTCAAGTTTAGTTATATTATTTCATAAACAATATTAAATAAAATAAAAGATAAAGTAAACATATATATTGCATAGCAGTAAAAATTCAAAATTAGTTATAATATAATATATAATACAAAAGTGTTTATGATTTTGTGTGAAACAACTGAAAACATTTTTTTGACGATGATAAACAAAAATTTAACTGACATTTTGTGCAATAAATTTGGGTTAAAGATCGGCATCGTACACATATGTTTACCGTCTCGCCCTAAAACATCTGGTATATGACCAATCCCATCGTATCGAATATCAGCTGGTGGTGCATAGGTGCGTCGATAGCCAGTTCTCATTTGTGGACTTGCACTTGATGGTCTACCCACTTTATTTTTATATCTTTCGTTTGATAGGTGACACAACACATCAGCAATTTCCACTCGAAAATCTGGCAACTTAATACGATGCCTGTGCGTAGGATCCACATCATGAATCCGGTGGTAGATGATATATGCGTTGACAACCGCTATATCCAGCATTTGATAAAATAAACGTAACGTCCATTTTTTGGTTTTAAGACGGATATGATAGCGTCTTATTAGGCCATCCATTAAATCGACGCCACCCATATGCCGATTGTACTCTTTGACTATGGTTGGGCAATCGATATCCACATACTCTTTTTTCTTTCTATCAAAGCGCGTCACTTTTGGGGGTTGACAGGTATCAGTAGAAGTGCAGAAAGGCTTAACGCCAGCATACGTGGAAACAAGTCGTACACATTTTGTGTCTTTCCACAGTACAGACGTTATGTCAACTCCAAAAGCAGTACCCACAAATTCCTCGGCGTAGCCCCGTTCTTTATTTTTTACATCGATGTCCTTTGAGAGCTTACAATTTGGAAGTCTATTGGCACGAACCGTACCAAGTGCATAAATTCCTCTGCTTCGTAAATAAACAAGCAATGCCAATGACGTATAGAAATTATCAAAGTATACTATGTGATTTTTAAAGTTGGGCACGGTTTGTGTTAAGCGGACGACAACGTTTCCGGTTGCTCCCAAGTCAGGTGCATCTGCTACAACATCATTATCACCAGCACCTCTGTAGACTTCAAAATTATTCGAAAACCCATACGAGTCGCATAACACAAAAAGCTTAACACCATATTTGTGAGGTTTATCTGGCATATATTGACGTAAGTTTGTTATCATCTTTGTGGGACACATTTGCTCGTCAATACATAGCCTTGGTGATTTGGGTACATACTTAAAGCGTTCATTTAATGTATCTATGAGTGGACGAACTTTGTAGAGCTGATCGTACCCTTCCTCACCCTTTTTCTTCATATACGAACTGTCATTGAAGTGCAGGTATTTCTTTATTTCATAAAATCGTTTTGATGGCATCGCAACTCTAACACATTCAAGTGAGTGTTTCGACCAATAACTTTCAATATTTGGATAGCGAAACACAGACATACATATACATATAATATTATACCAATGTAAATTTTCAAATCTTGTCTGGTCAAATTGAAATCAGAGTTTATGTTTTGCTGATGAGCGTACAGATTTGTTTGGCTGACAATATCGTCCAGCAATATATTTGTAAAAAAATATGTAAAGCATTTAAAAGGAGTATTCAATTCATTAATTGCTTGTGGTAATTTCTGTTCACCATTGAATACAATTTCCTTCCGATGTAGCTGCAAGTTTTTTTTTTCCAAACTATATTTTTGAACTGTGAAGATTGTGGTGTACAATGCTTCACATAACCAAAAAATCCACCAGAGTTAGATGGAATAGAAACTTCACCTTCTTCAATTTGTGGTAACGGTGATCGAGCTCTTTTCCTCCTTGGTGGCTGTTTTGTTGTTTTATTCATTGCGTTACTGCTGGTACTTGGTTGCTCGGAAGAAGGTTGAGTAGACTCATTGGGTTCATCTACACTTATATTAATTGCCGATGACAAAAGATCTATTGCACTTGCATTATATAAATGCTCAATATAATGATCGATTTCTTCAAAATCTTCATTTGCTAATTGCATGTTAACTTCTTGAGCGCTATCATCGCTGTCAAAGTCTTCGAAAACACTTCAGCTCTGAAAGTATTCGACGCAGTACCCGCCGGGAGAAGCAGAGGAAGAGAAAGACCTCCACTCCGTTGGAAGAACCAGGTGGAGAAGGACCGGGCTTCGCTTGGAATCTTCAAAAGGCACAACCTTGCGCGTAAGCGGTTTCCACGCCAGTAAAGAAACATAAGCCGTGATGCAACTGTTGTGGTGAGAGTGCTGATAACTCATCATGTTTATAGTGCAAAACAACAAGTTCCTTTACGGTACGTCCACTAGACGCAACATCCGCCGGGTTACAATGAGTTAGCACATGTCGCCAATAAACACCTTTAGTGAAATCCTGAATTTCCGAAATTCGATTGCCAACAAAGGTCGAAAGTGTTGCAGAATGCATCTTCAGCCAATGTAAGACTATTTGTGAGTCTGTCCAAAGAAAAAAAAATTAAAAGATTTATGAGAAATTGTTGGTTTGACTTCTGCTAATGAACGAGCAAGGAGAAGAGCGCCACAAAGTTCAAACTTTGGTAACGATTGTTTTTGATGGGTGCAACTTTGGACTTAACAGTGAGTAAGCGAATAGTGGCACTGCTACTTGATTGTTCATAAAACGAGTATAAATTGCGCAGCCATATGCACGAGTCGATGCGTCACAAAATCTATGTATCTGAAGAGACTCCATATCTGTCGAAAAACAAGACCTAGGCACCTTAATTGACGAAAGATCCGATAAGGAGATCAGAAAGTTCTTCCAAACCCATTCAATGTTCTGTGCCACTGATTTATCCCAATCCAACTTTAGTAGCCATATTTATTGCAACAAAATTTTTAAAGTTATAACAACAGGAACCAAAATACCGATAGATTCCTTTAAATCCTCATCTTATAACGACAAACTATATTGAATTCTTCAGAAGCATGTTTCGTCGATTGGCTTCGTTTCGAGCTAATTTAACTGTAAGATTAGAGGTGTGAGATCCAAGCTGTTTCTACCCAAGTCTCGCAAGATGAAACCGCTTCCAAGCAACTTCACCAAGATTCTTCCACTTACAGAATGGACAATGATTAGACAATAACCGAGAAGGTGAACCTTACAGAGAGCAGTATGCTCATTGAACCCTACTTTTATTTTCATTGGTAGATATCAAGCGGAACACTGAACTCCCATTAATTCCTCGTTTAATTATGATCCAAAGCTTTTTGGTCCCCTTCGACTTTTCTGCTTACAATTTGTCGTATAAAACAATATGCGCATAATAGATAGAGAAACATTTTCGTGAATCATGGTACATTAAATGCAATAACCAACTGTATCATAACCGAAGCTAAAAACGAAAATTTTCACCAAACAAACTCTCAAACTCGCATAAATGAGATACAAGGTTAATAATAGATACACATACAGGTACGAGTATCTAAATGGATCTACAAAAACACATGGTAATATGTTCAAAACTACAGAGTTCACTGATTGGGATAATAACACCTTTTATGGAACTAACAAATAACCTTTATCACGAAAAAAGTTCTCGGCGTTAAGCATTAGAGGCAAACTTTCCAGTTCATTGATCGCGGATATACCATATACCTCAGCTGTTTGAAGAGACAAGTCGAGTTCTTCTTGGAAAAAATAAGATACACGAGTACAAGTTATTTTCTTATAATGCCGTTTGATTAAATGGAGTAAACAATACATGTATATCCATGATCTTTCATTAACCATACCAATGAATCTTTGTTCATAGAAGTGTGATAAAGAAAAGTTTAGGAAGAGAACATTAAAAACTATATTTTTTTTTTTATATTTAACAAAACGGAAATGAAATAAAAATAAGAATACATTTTGAAAGAGACTTTTCTCTAGAACCACTGAACAATCAAATATATGTGCAAACAAATTTTATCGACTTTTATTAAATTGACAATATACCGTTGCAATTATATATATTACACTGTGGAACATTTTTGGGATTATTGTCTGGGGGGTGAGAAATTCCAAGTCACGGTGATGGTACTAGGTCAGTATAGTAAAACCCTCAAAGGGTTTGGCGTTCGTATGTGTCATTTTTTTTATGACCTTTTAAATTTCTTCCTTATCTTGATGTGTTTTCGCTTAGTTGTAAGTTGTTGAAATCCGGATGTCTGTCTGTCCGTCTGTCCGTCCGTCCGTCCGTTTATTTGGACGTATTTTTTTGGAAAAGTGGGCGTGGCCCCGCCCCCTACTAAGTTTTTTGTACATATCTCGGAAACTGCTATAGCTATGTCAACCAAACTCTATAGAGTCGTTTCCTTCAGGCATTTCCATAAACAGTTCAAAAATGGAAGAAATCGGATAATAACCACGCCCACCTCCCATACAAACGTTATGTTGAAAATCACTAAAAGTGCGTTAACCGACTAACAAAAAACGTCAGAAACACTAAATTTTACGAAAGAAATGGCAGAAGAAAGCTGCACCCAGGCTTTTTTTAAAAATTGAAAATGGGCGTGGAGTCGCCCACTTATGGACCAAAAACCATATCTCAGGAACTACTATATCGATTTCAATGAAATTCGGTATATAATATTTTCTAATAACACTCTGATGACGTGTACGAAATATGGTGAAATCGGTTCACAACCACGCCTTCTTCCTGTTACAACTAAGCGAAAAAACATCAAGATAAGGAAAAAATTTAAAAGGTCATAAAAAAAAAACTGACACATACGGACCCTTTTGCCAAAACCTTTGAGGGTTTACTATACTGACCTAGTACCATCACCTTTACTTGGAATTTTTCACCCCCCAGATTAGCTGTTGTACTGTGTTATTATTATTTTTGTCTCTATATTTTTATCCTTTTCTATCTGGGACCTTTTGACAACCCTTCAAAATTTTTAAAGAAATCCAAGACGAGTCTAAGGTTGAGAAACATTCTAAAAGGTGATCCAATTCGAGGTTCCCTACTTTTCTAAAGAAAAAACGCAGAAACTTCAACTTTAATGGGCAATTCGAAAGAACATTCTTTGGCATTTATTTTTCGAAGATTATCTTTTTCATTGGCCGCGGCTACGTTTCAGATGGGCCATCCGTTGAGTCCAATAAGTCGCGAATAACTCACATGATGTTTTACATATCCCCAAAAGAAAAAGTTTAAAGGTGTGATATCACACAATCTTGGTGGAAAGTCGACCGACCCAAAACGTGAAATAATCTGCTCACCGAATTGTTATCTCAATAAATCCATTGATTGAAGCGATGTGTGGGGGTAGCGCCGTTCTGTTGAAAGTAATTATCGCCGAAATCACAAGCAGCCGTAGCGGTCGCCATTGACGGTTACGTTCCCATCGGCATCATGTTTGAAAAAATATAGATCAAGGATTCCACCGACCCACAAACCACACCGAACCTTTGGTTCTTCTGTAGAAAATGCGCTTAGTAGTTCCATACGTCTGTACGAGTTACTGCGAACGGCGCCGAATCGACGCTCCACGGTCTTGGTGTATACTCTGACCTACGGCTGCTATATTTTTTTTACTGCATGCAGGACGTCAGTCGAATATTATCCGATAATGAATGTTAGGTCTCAAGATGAGCGATGATGTTGCGTGATGACGTTAAGTTGAGCGAAGTGCGCGAAACACATTTTTTACAGAACGTGAATTTTCGCAATAAAGTTGAAAGATTTGTAAAATTGATGAAATGTCAAACAATACTGAACAAAAATAACATGATAGGTTGGCATCACCCACGCGTGATCAGTCAAATAATGCGATTGAAAAAAGTACATCTACTTGTTATAAAATACATAGTATGCATAAAAATGAAAAGCATTTTTATTGTCTGTTAAGTTTCTATAGTTTTCTATCTGAGACCCTTTGTCGCACCTTCTAAATTTGTAAAGAAACCCATGACGAGACTAAGGTTTAGGAACACTGCTAAATGATATTACCTTTCGAATAAATTTACACAGGCAGGAAGTGAGTGTCTAACACACGATTCATTTTCTAATGAACTGCGAAAGAATATAATATTATGTTATGTCCGGTTTTAATATATCCCGTATGCGATGAAAATAATACACTTCTCGTTCTCTTCAATGTGATTAGTTTATTTTTATTTTAAACCGTTAGTAAAACCGTTACGAGTATAACGAATAAATACAATGACTTGTGCCGTATTTATCCCGTTCAACCGCCAATCTGTTTGTACCACATAGTCCCCGGGCATAGCTGGTATGGGAGCTAGCTTTCGATCATCGATAGCTAAGTCATTGAATATTAGGTAATCCTATAATTAATTTCAATAAATATGGTTTCTAAAACATTCATCAGAGGCTCTTACTTTATACGGGCAGGTATGATTGATATTGCTGAACTCTTGGAAAGTTGAAAAAAGTATTCTCAGCACTGGATTACGGCGCTTCTTGAAGAAACCGCAAGCATCGATGTTGGTGAATTTGTACCACACACGATTGAGGCTGTTCGAGAGCTGTATCACCGAGATGTTGCACTGTTTTAAGTAGACAATATCTTTGTACAATTTGTTATATAATTTTATATACTCCAATATTTTGCCCGTTACTTACATAAGCAGTGTAGATGGGCTGCAGCAGTTTTTGGTGCATTGTTAATGTTGTTGTCGACTTATTCACCTTTGAAATGTAACATTTTTCATAGAACATCTGTGGATCAGTACTATTGCATATTATCTTCTTGAAACGAACTTCTGGTGAGACCTGCACATATTAAACAGAAATAAATATAAATATCAGTGAGTATTTAGTATTTTTATTTGGCTTACGTTCATGAGAAAAGCAACAAAAATCAAAATCCATATTAAATAACGCATTTTCGCTGAAAAATTGCGATAGTTTAAATGAAGATATTTTAATATTGAATAGTTTCTATAAATGAACAAAAATTGGCATAAATATTTCTGTTTTAGATCCGCGTGCACCTAATAACAACATAATAGCACTTGTGTAAATATTTGAGATCTATCGAGATAAATATCGATATCAAACGACTGAAAAACTAAAATGAACTCATTAAATTATATACGTATGTATTTTTGAATTTTTGTAGCTTTGGTTTGTATTAATATCGAGAACAGCTTAAACTTCCTTCTAACATTTTTTGTACTCTTCTAGAAATGATTTTACTCTCGAAACTTCTCGCTCTTGTTCACCTAAGGATTGTTTGCATCACCCACAACTAATCGTTGATACATTAGATATACAAGTAAAGTTATATGTATATACAATATATCCGGTTAAGCAAGCGTTAACTTTAGTAATAGAGACAGTATATTCATGAACCTTCTTATATATATTTCTCAACATGAGAAGTTTCGACTTATAGATAGGCGTAACCAGACCATTATATTATAGATCAGGGAAGCACTCGGCGTTTGAAAATTAAAATTTAAAATAAAACAAGAAAACACGTCAGCTTCGGAACCAGGAAAAATAAAAAATATTCCATTTAATAAATTGATTTGGATAGGTCAATTTGTTTGACAGCTATATACTATAGAAATCTGATATGAACAATTTCTTTGGAGCTTGCATTATTAATTAAGGTAATAATTCATTGTATATTTCGTTAAAATATGGTACCTCGTAAAATAAGCAGCTTCTACAGCTTCTTGGAAAGAAAAGGACGTGTACAAAATATCGGATCAGGATCTTAAAAACTAATCTCTCGCACATAGAGGGATTTTCAATAGAACACTACAAAAGCAGACCGATAGGGACAGCAAACGACGTCATATTTTACCCGCTTTTTGACATTTCTATTCACTAAGGTTTGCCGGAGGATGGAGTCATGTGTAGAAGTTCACGCAAGTGAAGAAAGTTCTCGGGTCGCCATTCACTTGGGAGTGGCCAGAAACGATTCTTTTACATATGACTCAAGCAGCTCACGACTTCCGGTCTTTGACCAAGTATCCGCTGGGAGCCTAAGAACATCCGTTTGAAGGCGAGCTAAAGTGCGAAGGCGAAACATCTGCTACATAGGGTTGTGCGCTGGTTTTGGGACCCACCACGTAGAAAAAAACACCCCCCATGAACAGTAGCAACCAGCCTTGGATGAGAGACCCCCGTTTTGATGACGACTATGGCAAACGAAATAAGGACTACGAGTTGAGGGCATGCACCTGGAATGTCCGGTCCCTTTATTGGGAAGGTGCCACTGCCCAGCTGGTTGATGTCCTCACGAAAATAAAGGCTGACATCACCGCCGTCCAAGAAATGCGATGGGCGGGACAAGGGCAGAGACGAGTAGGTCCTTGTGGCATTTACTACAGCGGCCGTATAAAGGAGCGCAAGTTTGGTGTTGGATTCGTGGTGGGAGAGAGACTCCGTCGCCGAGTACTTTCATTCACTCCGGTGAATGAACGTCTAGCCACAATCCGCAAAAAGCGAGGCTTTTCAACATATCCCAGATTTGCGTCCACACCTCGACGGAAGAGAAGGACGATGTGACTACTCTTTCAAACTCATTACGTATAGCAGCAACCGAAACAATTGGTTTTCGGAAAGAACAAAAGAACAGCTGGTACGACGATTAGTGCCGTGTCGCAGTGGAGAGAAAACAGAATGCCTACCTCGCAACATTACGATCGACCACAACAATTGCGGAAGGTGATAGATACCGAGAGTTGAAGAGGGAAGCGAGACGCATTTGCAGACAGAAAAAGAAAGAGGCAGAAATGCGTGAATACGAAGAGCTTGATAAGCTGGCCGACAGGGGTAATGCTCGAAAATTCTACGAAAAAATGCGGCGGCTTACAGAAGGTTTCAAGACCGGAGCATACTCTTGTAGAACCCCCAAAGGTGATCTAGTCACCAATGCCCAGAGTATACTTAAATTATGGAGGGAACACTTCTCCAGCCTGCTGAATGGCAGTGAACGCGCAACGCCAGGAGAAGAAGAACCCGATTCCCCAATCGATGACGATGGAGCAGACGTTCCATTACCCGGTCATGAAGAAGTTCGAATAGCAATTGCCCGCCTGAAGAACAACAAAGTGGCAGGGGCCGATGGATTGCCGGCCGAGCTATTCAAACACGGAGGCGAAGGACTGATAAGGAGCATGCATCAGCTTCTTTGTAAAATATGGTCGGACGAAAGCATGCCCAACGAGTGGAATTTAAGTGTGCTCTGCCCAATCCATAAAAAAGCAGACCCCACAATCTGCGCCAACTACAGTGGGATAAGCCTCCTCAACATCGCATATAAGGTTCTGTCGAGCGTATTGTGTGAAAGATTAAAGTCCACCGTCAACAAACTGATTGGACCTTATCAGTGTGGCTTTAGACCTGGCAAATCAACAACCAACCAGATATTCACCATGCGCCAAATCTTCGAAAAGACCCGTCCCGTGAAAGGAGAATCGACACACACCACCTCTTCGTCGATTTCAAAGCTGCTTTCGGCAGCACGACGGCAGGTTCTTCCTTTATGCCGCGATGTCTGAATTTGGTATCCCTGCAAAACTAATGCGGCTGTGTAAACAGACGTTGAGCAACAATAAAAGCTCCGTCAGGAGCAGGAAATACTTCTCCGAGCCATTCGATACCAAACGAGGTTTCAGATAAGGCGACTCCCTATCGTGCGACTTCTTCAACCTGCTGCTGGAGAAAATAATTCGAGCTGCAGAACTTAATCGAGCAGGTACAATCTTTTATAAGAGTTTAAAGCTGGACGAAATTATCTACAACCTCGAAGTAATGACTGTCAAAAGTGACGGATATCAATATCATCGGCCTGGCGTATGCCGATGATATTGATATCCGTCACTTTTGACAGTCATTACTTCGAGGTTGTAGATAATTTCGTCTATCTTGGAACCAGTGAAAACACCAAAAGCAATGGAAATCCAACGCAGGGTAACTTTTGCCAACAGGTGCTAATTCGGACTGAGTAGGCAATTGAGAAGCAAAGTCCTCTCTCGACGAACAAAAACTAAATTCTATAAGTCGCTCATAATTCCAGCCCTGCGATATGGTGCAGATGCTAGGACGATGACAGCAGCCGATGAGTCGACGTTCCGAGTTTTCGAGAGAAAAGTTCTGCGAAAGATTTATGGTCCTTTGCGCGTTGGCCACGGCGAATATCGCATTCGATGGAACGATGAGCTGTACGAGATATACGACGACATTGACATAGTTCAGCGAATTAAAAGACAGCGGCTACGCTGGCTAGGTCATGTTGTCCGAATGGACGAAAACACTCCAGCTCTGAAAGTATTCGACGAAGTACCCTACGGGGGAAGCAGAGGAAGAAGAAGACCTCCACTCCGTTGGAAGGATCAGGTGGAGAAAGACCTGGCTACGCTTTGGCGCCACGTAGCGAAAAGAAGAAATCACTGTAATCACGTAGGCGGTGTCAACGCCAATTAAGAAGAAGGTTTGACATTTCAATATGAAAAGATTTGCGATCCAACAATGAGTCGAAATTTACTACGGAAATTCGGAGTCATTGGCGTCATCTTTAGAAGCGGTTTTTTCAATAAGAGCGGTACAAAACTTTTTTCTTTTTTATAAAACAAACAATGGGATATCAATGACATTCTTTATTCCTGTGAAAGTGCATTTGTACGGACTCCATGAATCACCATTGTCATGGGGCCGTACTTTTTCTGTGATCGGTCAAGGCTGGCACGTTTCTGTAAATGGGAATCTCTACCGCTCGATGATAACCCAATATACATATTTGACTCGATTTGGATGAATGGACTTGGACGAAATGTGGTACCAACAGGACGGTGCCACAAGCCACACAGCGAATGTCACAATCGATTTATTGAAAACCAAGTTTGGTGATCGTGTTATCTCACGAAACGGACCAGTCAACTGGGTGCCGCGGTCGTGCGATTTGACGCCGTTAGACTATTTCCTGTGTGGCTACGTCAAGTTGGCCAATGTCAACAAGACAGCGACGATTTAAGAACTTTTTACGAAATTGAAATTGCAGAAATATCGTCCGATTTATGCTTGAAAACCGTTGGAAATTGAGTTCAGCATCTGGACTTCTACAAGCGTGGCCATGCTGGCGATGCAAAAGAAATTGAGTTCCATATATTAAATAATGGTATCGAATGTACTTTCATCGGAATAAAAAACATCAATGAAATCGCATACCGTTTTTGGTTTATTTAAAAAAACTTTGGTAGCGTTCCTATTGAAGAGAGTATAAAACTGGATGAAATCGGAAGACAACATCCGAATATGATGATATATCATGACATGGAATGATCCCACAGGGTCCGACAGGGTCTATAAGCACTTATCTCAGAAAATGTCTAACAAATTTCAACAGAGTTCGGCGCGTAACATTAGCTCGACATTCTTATACTATAGTGCGAAAATTGGCAACGAATCGGACAACAACCACGCCCACTTTCCTTATATTACAATATTAAATTCATTACTATTATGTCACATCACAGTTGTTTGTTTTACCGCGAATATCGGTCAACATGAGAGGAATATTATTGAAATGTGGAGAGTATGTTTTTCTGATAATAATGAGCCGTTGTGTCAATAATGGGTGAAACCAGATCCATATGTCCTCCAGCCTATCCTCTACATCTAATACAAAGCCTTTTGAACTCCCGGTTGACCTTACATGGTTTATACCGGCCAATATATGAGATATCTTTCAGAAATTAAGAGAGCGTCCCTATATATCAGTGTATCTTTCTGCCTAAAATAGATAAAACCATTCCAATACTACTCCTAGCAAAATTAAGGAAAATCAAAATATCGAATTTTTTTATTGACTTATTAAATTCTTCCTCTTGAATAATATTATTTCGCCGTCTTTAAAAGAGTTTTTTTCGAAACTGTATTTTTGAAGTCGCTTGGCAAAATTTCTCGAGAACTACTTAATATAATCACTCTCGATTTTTCGAATGCATGTTTCCCATATACTTATTATTATACTCGCATATTGAGTTTAGCTTTGATTGAGTTTATAACACATATATTTTACTTGAGATAGTTAGATTGATTTTAATATAAAGATTTCGAACACGAAACCCAATATAAGACTATAGTAAGTGATTATATCACCTATAATATACATAAGTTAAATCAATACATATATAAGTCGTGGGACTGGCGCGGACTCCACGATAGTGCGATTTATCCTCACTTTTGTGGAGTTATGTGAAGTCGCTTGTCTATGCAGATCACCACTAGACGATTGATAGCTTGAAGAGAATACTCGCCGCGTTGCTGCTGACATATGGTACCAATTGCTGCATAAAGTGGTCAGACACTGGGTTTTCACTAGCCCGGAATAATGACAAACACTTATGTTTATAATAAATTTAAATAACAGGTTTTTCAATAAGAGCGCTACAAAAGTTTGAATAAAACAAAAAAGGTTTGGGATATCAATGAAATTATTTACATACATACATATTACAGTAACGTGCCGGTTTTAATCATCACGGAAGAAGTGCGGTCCAATGACGTCACCAGCCCGTGAACCGCATAAAACCGTAATTTTTCCGGAATGCCATGGTGACTTATAGAGTACGTGGGGATGGCTACCTGACCATTGACCAAGCAACGACGTCACATATATGCCCAACACTTGAGAACGACGTCTGAGATTCAAAGTTGTCCACAAAATTTGACACAATTTGACATTTTTCGTTATTTTTATCCATTGAAAAACGTTTTAGTGAGGTGTACCAACTTAAGCAGCTGCTGTAAACAAGATCGACAGACAGATCGCGATCATATGTATTTGGTAAAGTAATTTTACCAACACAGCTTAGTACATTTTTTGGAAATAGCGTTTACCCGGGAAATTTAAACTATAATTTCCGGGTACTTTTTTATCACAATGTATATGTCGTGGATCTGTGACGTGGCCTCCAAAATTGTGCGATTTAACATCACAAAACTATTTTTTGTGGGGCTATGTGAAGTCGACAGCTTGAAAGATAATATTCGGCGCATTCTTGCAGACATACGGTACCACTTTCTGCAAAAAGTATTCGAAAACTGGTCCTCGCGATTGGAATCTGAGCCAGTCGCGGCGTAATAAATCTAAATACGTGTCCAGAACACTAAATTATATGCGTTTTATTTCGTCTGGAAACTCAAATGTCAAAACTTTAGCTATAAATCACAAATACATTGGTATAAGCAGCATGGACACCGTTCAATTTCCAAGCCGTCAGCAATGCATATTCTCCCGCTAGAATTGGTAAGCGCGCCACCTGAATATCACTTATAGCGAAACGATCGACTATTAAATGGTCCTTATGCGATATAAAAAAAAATGCAAAATATATATGTACATGTTTACTGGTGAACCCTCAAAAAGCCTTACCTTGAATGGGCAACTGTGGTTGATATTGCTGAATTTTTGAAAATGCGCAAAGAGTAATCTCAGCACTGGATTACGACGTCTCAATATAAAAGCGCAGGCATCTACATTATTGAAAGTATACAAAACGCGATTAAGACTCTTCGAGAGATGTATTATTGAAATGTTTGCCTGGAAATTGCAATTAGAACCGTTATGATTTCTAAATCACTTTGAGGTTTCCAAAATCTTTTTCTCACACTTACTTGTACTCTGTAGATGGGCTGCAGTAGCTTTTGTCGTATTGTTATTGTTGTAATGTTATGGACTCGTTCAATATGGCATTTCTCATATACTGTCATAGGATGTGTACTGTTACATAATAGTTTGGTGAAACGTATGACCAAATGCACCTATGGGAAATAAAGTGAAATTAATGTAATATAAATTATTATTCGTTTACTCACTTTCGCAGGACATATGGACACCAAGGCGACTAGAACAAAATAACGCATTTTCATTCTAAATCCGTTAACATTTACAAGTTTTGCTTAATATTTTCTAGCTGCGTTTTCAATGAATACGCAATTAACGATTGTTTACTCATAACTTTATGGCTATTTCCACAAAACAGTACAATTATATTTTATAAAAAATAAAGTTATTTTTATTGCGTGCTAATTACTATTTATATAACTACCAAATAATTATTGTGTTTAAGTATAATTAATTTATAATCTGATACAAATTTTAAGCGTAGCCGAGTTAGATGAATTAATCGGAAGTACTATACTCTTCGTATTCTGCTTTGAGGCCAAAACCAGTTTAAACTGGCGGACTGAAAGTTTATTTCGTTTAAAACATAAACAAAAAAAAAAAACAAAAGAAGAATGTTGACTTCGACTATACCGAAACTGTAATACCCTTCCCAAATGAATTTTTTTATAGCATAAAAGTACATAAAAATATCTTTTTTCTCGATTTTGATCGATCAGTTTATATGGCAGCTATATGCTATAGTGATCCGATCTCCAGGTCCATGAGCAATTTGTGCGAAGATGGTAGCGATATACAAAAAGCGAAAAAAGTTTTCTATACAAGGCATTAAGTTGGATCGGTCAGTTTGTAAGTCAGCTGTATGCTATAGTTGCCCGATGGCGGCAGTGCCGGTAAATGAGCAGCCCCAATTTCCCAGCCGAAGCAGCTGTTTTAGCTAATGAGCGCCTGCACACTGCACACTTCGGTAGGCTAACCCAGACGATGTGTTACCCGACGGCTGCGCAAAATGCCAAAAGACTGTACACCACTTATTTTCACCGATGAGGAGGTTCAGAGTGTCATCAATATAGCAAACTCCTTCAAAACCATTGGCACTGATGGAATAAACATTCTATAGCACTTAAGCTCGACGGGAATAAGCTTCTTCACAAAGGTCACAAGGTCACAAAGCTTCTTCACAATCTGTCGCTAACCACTTTTCAAGAAGCCGATGTGTGGAAAATCGGAAGACTGATCCCACTACTGAAACCAGGGAAACCCGCCTACAAAGGAGAATCCTATGGTATCGTCCGGTCACTCTATTCTCCTCAGTCGTGAAGGCACCTGAGGCCTTGTTACTTCCGACCTTCACTCATCACCTCAGTCTAGCAAACCACCATCATAGCTCATTCCATCGTGTCATAAACGCCTATATAGTTCATAGCCTCAACCAAAAACCCCCTTGCGAGATGATGCTTCTCGTAGTATTGAACTTTTCAAAATCCTTTGACACAGACAAACACACAACGTTATTTGAGGATATCGAAAAATCTACACTCTCTCCAGAGTTGAAGAGGTGGACCATAAAATACTTGAGCGACCAGAAATCATCTGTACTGTTTTGAGGTAAAAATTCTAAATTGAGAAGAATTAAACGGGGAGTTTAACTTTAACTTCTATTTCGAAACTTCCTCAACCACCAGATGTCATTTTATCACCTCGTACACTTTTGATAGCACGATAGTAACGTCAGGCAATGGAATCGATGACTTGTGCTCAAAAGTAAACGGCTATATCTCCGACTTTTCCCGCTTCCTCGCTGCACTGAACCTAACACTCTCCCGACCATATTCACAAACTGGAAGAATCCCTAAGATTTTAGGTGTGATACTCGGCAGCCTGTACTCCTTCTTTCCTCGCACGACCGCATTTATTACCAAAGTACTAACCGGCAGAACATATGGAAAATATGAAAAAACGTTATTGGTCGGTTCATAACTACGCATAATGAACTCCTCTCCAAACAGTTTCCGCTGGGGTGTTTTCGTAGTAACTATTCCTGCAGTCACCTGTTTATAACGGAACCGCCTCCTGGGAGCATCAAGGGGTCTTTCCTCACCTACGTAGACAACATAAAACAGTACGCCAATCAGACTTCGGAAGTAACTAATTTCAGGCATGCGTTGACCGCCATTCACAGTGGAGACATAAACAATTTCACCGACTCTCTCTTAGTGTATGGCATACATAGACTCAAACCACCACCCATAGTAGACGACTAGCTCGAGTTGCTTCGTGAATCTTGCGCAGCTTTTTTCTGGATACTATAGTATGTTAAACTCCTACTTATCCAGAATCGATACCGGGGCACCAAAAATATGTGCAGCGGGCAAATATATGTCCCACATGACTCTTATCACCTCTTTGCATGCCCAGGTATCCCTACTTATCTGACACCCCTCTCCCAATGGTCCGACCCCAAAGAAACAGCACGTTCCCTGGGCCCTGGGATAACTTCGATGATAACTTATTTGAACCTCACCATCCTAACAGGGACTAAATAAGCGTTACAACAGCAACAAGAACAAATGAACAGCATCTTGATGAGAAAAGAACGTGTTCAAAATTTCAGGTCGGTATTTCAAAATCTAAGGGACTAGGTCACGTATTTGTAAACAGACGGACAGACAGTCTGTTGTGCATTAGTTGTTACTGTTTCATAAGAACATTAAATCGATTATAGCAAGTTCGCCATTGTTGCTGTACTTTTGTTTTATTGCTTCAAAATAGCTATCAGTCTTGGCGAATTCTTTCCAGTCGCTAACCTTTTGAGGTCTGAGAGCAAATAAAGTCGGTGCGGGTCAGAAACAAGGATTGCCGTATATTCGTAAGCAATACCAAGACAAATTCAAGCATTTTTATACTCTCGCAACAAAGTTTCTAAGGAGAGTATTATAGTTTTGTTCACATAACGGTCGTTTGTAAGTCCTAAAACTAAAAGAGTCAGATATAGGGTTATATATACCAAAGTGATCAGGGTGACGAGTAGAGTTGAAATCCGTGTGTCTGTCTGTCCGTCCGTCCGTCCGTGCAAGCTGTAAGTAAGGTTAAGTTCGAAGATGGGCAAAATCGGCCAACTGCCACGCCCACAAAATGGCGAAAACCGAAAACCTATAAAGTGAAATTTGGCACAAGGGATCGCATTAGGGAGGAACATATTTGGACGTAATTTTTTTGGAAAAGTGAGCGTGGCCCCGCCTCCTACTAAGTTTTTTGTACGTATCTCGAAAACTACTATAGCTATGTCAACCAAACTCTACAGAGTCGTTTTCTTTAGGCATTTCCACATACGGTTCAAAAATGGAAAAAATCGGATAATAACCACGCCCACCTCCCATACAAAGGTTTTGTTGAAAATCACTAAAAGTGCGTTAACCGACTAACAAAAAACGTCAGAAACACTAAATTTTACGGAAGAAATGGCAGAAGGGTGTGGCGTCGCCCACTTATGGACCAAAAACCATATCTCAGGAACTACTAATCTAATTAATTTTATAGCAAAATTAAAAAATATGTAAATGACGGATAATGAAATCTCGATTACCACTTTATCATGCGAGAGTATAAAATGTTCGGTGACACCCGAACTTAGCCCTTTCTTGAAATACAATACATTTTCCCGAAATTTCGTGGAATCGACTGCTAGAAGATCAGAACTGTAAACACTACTCACATCTCCAGGCGCTTGGCTTGCATTTTCGTCTTTATCGAAGAAAATTGTAAAAAATATATGGCATATTTTCTCAATAGTGGTACTCATCGTTGGCGACTCTGGAAAAAATGTTTGGTTAAGCAATCACAAAATCATCTTCAAAGTCCTTTAGTACGAAATATTATCTTATCTTATAACGCGATATACAGATTTCTAAAGTTTTCCATAGGAAAAATAATGGATTTCTTTTTACTATACCTTATATTTAGTAGTTATTATTTAAGGCCAAATATAATTAAAACGAGATTTTTTAAAATATCAAACGAAATGCAGAGACCAATTGCTGATAAATGCGCAAGAAATGCGCAAACCTAACGCATATCACTTAAATTTAACTACTAACAAGTAAGGAAGGGCTAAGTTCGGGTGTCACCGAACATTTTATACTCTCGCATGATAAAGTGATAATCGAGATTTCATTATACGTCATTTACATATTTTTCAAATACCGTATTTTTGTAAAGTTTTATTCCGCTATCATCATTGGTTCCTAATGTACTATATATTATACAGAGAAGGCATCAGATGGAATTCAAAATAGCGTTACATTGGAAGAAGGCGTGGTTGTGAACCGATTTCACCCATATTTCGTACATGTCATCAGGGTGTTAAGAAAACATGATATACCGAATTTCATTGAAATCGGTCTAGTAGCTCCTGAGATATGGTTTTTGGTCCATAAGTAGGCGAGGCCACGCCCATTTTCAATTTTTAAAAAAAGCCTGGGTGCAGCTTCCTTCTGCAATTTCTTCCGTAAAATTTAGTGTTTCTGACGTTTTTGTTAGTCCGTTAAGGCACTTTTAGTGATTTTCAACATAACCTTTGTTTGGGAGGTGGGCGTGGTTATTATCCGATTTCTTCCATTTTTGAACTGTATGTGGGAATGCCTGAAGAAAACGACTCTGTAGAGTTTGGTTGACATAGCTATAGTAGTTTTCGAGATACGTACAAAAAACTTAGTAGGGGGCGGGGCCACGCTCACTTTTCCAAAAAAATTACGTCCAAATATGCCCCTCCCTAATGCGATCCTTTGTGCCAAATTTCATTTTAATATCTTTATTTATGGCTTAGTTATGACACTTTATAGATTTTCGGTTTCCGCCATTTTGTGGGCGTGGCAGTTGGCCGATTTTGCCCATCTTCGAACTTAACCTTCTTATGGAGCCAAGGAATACGTGTACCAAGTTTCATCATGATATCTCAATTTTTTACTCAAGTTACAGCTTGCACGGACGGACGGACGGACGGACGGACGGACAGACGGACGGACGGACATACAGACATCCGGATTTCAACTTTACTCGTCACCCTGATCACTTTGGAATATATAACCCTATATCTAACTCTTTTAGTTTTAGGACTTACAAACAACCGTTATGTGAACAAAACTATAATACTCTCCTTAGCAACATTGTTGCGAGAGTATAAAAATTAATTATACAAATTTATGAGAAATCAAATACGCTTTAAGATAAGGAGTAATGGAAATACTTATTATGCATTACGATGAAACTTACATATATCAAATAACAACAAACAGCAACAGTAGCAGAAGCATTTCATATAATATATACACATATCCATATGCATGTGTATATGTATATATGTGAGGCAGCATTTAGCCACCTGCTGGGCGGTATTTGCTATCCCTGAAAAAGTAGCGCTCATTATGCGGTCACACATTTACCATGCCATACGAGTGAATAGAAGAAACACTCACCAGTTTGATTAAAGCAACGCAAAACCAACAGATTTTACCCCATATACATACATATACACATGCATAAGTATGTTTTTTAATGCATACTTCCATGTAGCGAACAAATGACCACGAAATTATGAACGACCTACAGTTAGTTAGTGGGACGAAAATTAATTAAAACATAATGGGCGTTACACACGCACCAACAACAATGACGAAGGTAGCGTCTCAAAGGACTGGTTGTTTATATTATGAAGGGTGGATAATAGCAACATTTGATTTGTGGGCGGCCACAGTAGAATCGTTCTATATTTAGTTTGCTTTAAATACGTACATATACTACATGTAGATATACCAAATTAAAAAAAATTCCCTCCACAAATAAAAAGGTTTATACACAAGAACTTTTTTTTGATGGTACAGCTTATGTGGCAGATATTCGTATGGTCCGATCTTTGTTTGTTCAGAGATTCTATCATTGCCTCGGACAATAATCCTTGCCGAATTTTGTGAAGATATTTTTCACCTAGAAAGGCTTACTACTATGAGCAAAAAATAAGAATTTTTAATTCTTAATTTATTCTTCAAAATCTCTCTCAAAATACTCCCCCTTGGCCCTAACATACCTAAGCCAACGTTTTTTCCAATCCTCGAAACAGTTGTTAAACTAAATTTTAATGTCTTCAATTGACCCAAAATGGTTTTCCCGGAGCGTCGTACGATATGTGTTGACAATTTGGCGAAAAACTCACAAAGAATCAATGAAATCCTTACTTCCGGTCTCTTTTTACGAATAACTTTGCACTAAAGATGGATGGGACGCAAATAGTATTCCTTGTTGACAGTTTGGCCGGTCGGATGGAATTCGGAGTGCCCCACACCTCGGTAATAAAAGAAAACTGTCAACATAACCTTGATTTTTGACCTGCTTTGACATGGTTTTTCAGCTTCGGCTCACCTTTGCCACGATATTCGGCCGATTGATCATCTGTTTCCGAGTCGTAAGCATAGATCCAACACTCATCGCCAGAAATAATATGTTTCATGACGTCCTGGCAGTCAGAAAGCATTGTTTCATAGACGTTAACGCGAAGCTGTTTTTCGAAAAAGTTTAGTGATTTTGGAACCCACAATTGGCCTTCCCTTTTTTAGGCTTAAATGATCCTTCAAAATAGATCCTTCCGTTATTCCAACGATGTCAGTAAGATCTTTCTCCGTTAATTATCGATTCTCAAGCACCAAACTCTTTAATGTATTGACGTGTTGATCATTAGTTGAAGTTGATGGCCGTTCTGGACGTGGTTTGTCGTCAATGCGTTCTTGTCCCTCTTTGAATAATTTGTAGCAATAAAAAACACTTGCTCGGGAAAAATAATTGTTGAATAAATTTGAACGTTTCAGCACAAGAAATACACTCTATTTAATGGAAATGTTAAATAATTTCACTCATTGTAAAAATGGTCGAATGCACGTTATGTACTTCAGAAATACAAGCGTATACTAACCACTAAGATTATTTTGATGTGACATTTGGCACAGATCCGATTTCGACGGTTCCAACAAATGAATAGCTTTTTGAAGAGAAAAGAAGGTTAGCAAAATTTCAGATCTGTATCTCCAAAACAGAGGGACTAATTCTCTATATACAGATGGTAAGACGGATGGACAAACAAACAGAGAGGCTAAATCGACGCAGCTCGTCAAGACTTATACTTATAATCTTTGTGGCATATTTAATATAGCCTGATCAGGGTATAGTAACTAAGTTAGTGCATCAATTGGCCTTTTTCTTAGAACTACAATAAATGTAAGTTGAAACTGAAAATAAGTGGACACTAAAGAAAGTGTTTATCCCTTAAGTAATTTCTTTGAAAAACTGTTTTTTTCGCAAACTGTTTGAACTGAAACTTTCCAACTCTACATGAGATTTAAATCATAAGGAGAAAGCTAGCTTAGAGTTTTGATTTGCAGAATATGGGTAATGCTGGAATAAAATCGTTTAGATAACTAACCCCCCCCCAACTCTTTAAAAATCAAAGCACAGAGTTTTCAATAAAACATAATTTTCTGGAAGCCGGCAGTTTTTCTGAATATAATACTTACTTCAGATTGATGGCAACTGCTGGATTGAGAAATGTAATACCTTAATTGTATAAAATGTTTCATTATCGAATTCTCTAAGAGATTGGTTGTTAAATCAGCTGCCAACTGAAAATTACCAGTTTAAATTGAAGATGCTCGTGAATGAAATTGATTCGTTTGACTTTCCTCGATAATCATTCCAAAAAGTGTGTCATTAACGCTCTGGGGTATATGATCCACTAAGTTTTCGTTTTTGGTGTTTGTACTCTGTTAAAGCTCTAAATGGCATATACAAGTACTATATGTTGTTCGAACTGTTAAAGTCAGAGTAGTCAGTATTTCATTAACGCTTATATGTTTTATTTTAATAGATATTCTTCAGCTCAAAAAAGTAATCGTTTAGTCAATATTCTCTGCATAGGAGGAGAATTTCCAGTTTCGAATATGCCTTTTCTGGTAAGCTATGCTGGTTCCACATTCAACTTTATATACGAATTTATTATGACACCACTGGAGTATCGCTAAGCTTTCCAATCAACATCAACTTAAAATTCATCGAGTTGTGTCATTTTTCGATTTACAGAACTTAAACAGAGCATTACAGCTCTAATTATCATTTTTACGGCACAAACTGTATTTTTGCATAAAATTGGTTTTTTCAGCAGATAAGTAGTCGAACCCATTGGTATTGGATTAACCTTACAAGATATAATAAAAAGCTATAAAAATTTCATGACGCTATTAACGCACTCTAAACGTGGTTCTATGATACTACATGTTCTCCTAATGGACGCAGTCTCACTTTCTTCGAGCATATTTAATGCTGGTAGTAGCTCAGCAGAGAAAATAACCGCATTAAAAAAACAAATATAGCAGAACTAATGGCTTCATATAATACTTATACAAATAATTTGTAAAAACACTGCGCTTTATATGATCAAAATGTAGGCACTTTAATATCTACATATTTTTTCCTACTGACTTATATACTAAGTACTTGAACGTGTAATAAATAAATTTTCAAATTCTGCTAAATTAAATATTTAGTCATCAACTCGTACTTAACAAATAGTATGTAAACTAATGTTAAACGCATAAAATATTGGTAATATAGCTCTAATTGGTTAATGCGGTTCAACTGTATGCAGCTTAGGAGGCGTTACCTTCCCAGCAATTACCAAATACTTAATTACAAGGTTAGCAATCTGAAGTGCATTCATAAGACAATTAGAAAATGCGGCAAAAATTAGTTAAAGATAATATGAAAGAAACTGTTTGGCATTTAAATTTGGTATAAAAGCACAGGTCACCAGCGCAGTAAGCACAGTTCACATAGATCTATCACAGCTGTTAATTTGAATTGAAACAATGGGCTCAAAGGTGAGTGCGATTGATATGTATATTTATCTTATACATATATTAGAATGGAAAATTCTCAAACGTTCTGTCTTTTCGATAGATTTTCGCTGCACTTGTATGTTGCTTCGCGCTGGTGGTGGTCAGTGCCTTACCGCACGGACATCATGGACATGGTCATGGAGGTCACAGCGCTTCCAGTCATGCTTCGGTGCATTTAGTCTCACACGACGATCATCACGATCATCATGGTCACCATGGAGACGGACACGGACATGGACACGACGATGGTCATGACTCACATGCTGAGTATCACTTCAATTACGGCGTTAAGGATACGAAGACGGGTGATATCAAAGAGCAGAGTGAACATCGTCATGGTGATAAGGTATCCGGACATTATGAACTGATTGAAGCAGATGGTCACAAGAGAACTGTGCATTATACGGCTGACAAGCACAGTGGTTTCCATGCGGTGGTACACCGTGAACCCACACACCATCATGTAGCTGATCATGGACACACCAGCTACCATGGTGGACACGCCGAGGTTGAATCGCACGATGGTGGAGATGGTGAGGATGCTGGTCATGGCCACGGTCATGATTATGGGCATGGTTATGGACATGGTCATGATCATGGTCACGGTCATTCTAGCGGCTTCTCAATCAAACAAGAGCATGGTGTTGCGGTTCATCATCATGGTGGTCATGATTTCGGTGGACATGGTGGTCACTAAATAAGTTAGATAGACAAATTTATATCGAATGCTTGTTGATTTTATATAAAAAAAAATTATTTTATTCGAAATTTAATTCTTTTTGAAATTTTTTATCGTGTTAATAAAGCTAGTTGAAATTTAAAATATAGTTGTTCGGAAATTATTTGGATTCAAATAAGTAAAAAAGAGATTCTTGCCAGAGATGTTTGCAGATTTTTTGATAAATAAAACATTGGATTAACTATTTCTACACTTTGCTTGCTACTTTTGCTTTGGAAACGGTAAAATCTTTGAATGAAGAAATTAGACTTTCGGTTAGGATTTTAACATCTTGGAACAATATTCTTAGATAATGGCAACATGTGTCATAAAAACTAATTCAGAGGGATAGTGATTAATTTAGCGCAAATAGATTCTATAATATGTCCTAACTCTGAACTAAAATTGGTCGAAATAATTTATGAATTTTCTAGCCGCTAAATACGGAATACTCGTATGATAACCTCAGCGTCTATGGCTGAACTTATTTCGGTTTCCTTATTTACTTTTTACTTTTATATAATATATCGGTTTGGTACTTATTCTAGATCCCATTCATCCAATATTCTGAATTTCGAACCCCGGGTTAACTCTTTGTCGAGTACGTAGGTTAATATGTGATACTAAATATTGGCAATGAAATTACGCCTAAATTTCCTTCGCAATATATTCCATATAAAATCTATAAATCGTACGTGAAATAAGAGAGTCACACACCACACCAATGACTTCATTTCTAAGGAGCGCCAAATCATTTAAAATACTTTTTCGCATCAATGGCTTTATTTGCTCAAAAGCCATATGTACATACGCGTATAAATACTCTGACACACGCGCACGTTCTTATTATACCCTCCCATTCCATCCACACGATTTATGCACACATGTGTACACCCACATACATAGACCTCTCAGAAGAGACTGTGTAAGCCGCCTGCCAACCAATTTGGCTGTTTGAGTTCGATTGTTTTTATCGGCTTACAAGTAAAAATAAAAGGGCAGAGACTTAGCTTCCAAAATGTTGGTGGGGTTCCTGGGCGTTGGGAGCAAAAGCAATCACAAAAAGTATGTTAAAATAAGAAATGAAAACAAAATTAAAGAAAAAAGTTAAAAACAAAATGCTGTTTCCTGGAAATCGAAGTCTTATGTGTCTTATGTCTCGGGAGGTGGGCCTAAATATGCGAAAATGTAAATCATAAGTAAACGACAACAAAGAAAATACCTTGTAGCTTCCTCCTCTCTTCGGTATTTAATTTCATTTCTCTTACACAATACAACAATAACTTTTATTGCGCTATTGTTGCTTTTTAGCTTTTGTTTTTATGGCTGTTGGTATATACGAGGTGTGTTCAAAAAGTATCGCGAATTTTGTGTTTTTTAAAAAATTATTTATTTATTCATGAATATCTATTCTGTCCCCTTCAAAGTAATCCCCATGAAATATTATACACTTGTGCCAACGATTTTTCCAATCTTCGAAGCACTCCAAAAAATCATTTTTTTTAACTTCTTCAGCTCCTCCTTCGATGCCGTCTTTATTCCTTATTGACCGTTCTTCCCTGTGGTAAGAACTCATGATGCACCACGCCCCTGCAATTGAAGAAAACTGTCAGCAAACTGTGGCGATACTTTTTGAACACACCTCGTATGTAATTAAATAGAACACAATGTTTGGGTTAATTTATTATTATTTCCCTACTACATATGTAGGGCAGTCGTTCACGACGATCGAGTTATTACAACTAACTTTTCGGTGCTGCACCTGAATACCTAACACCTATCAAATCTACTTGCCATCACCTCACGTGGACTGCCGCATGATTCCATAATGCTGTTTCGGCAATTCTCACGGCTTTGGACTGTTTTTTAAGCTCTCGCAACATGTTGGAACAGTTTATAATAATTTTTTTGACCTAACAGTTATTTGTAATACTTTACGAGGTTCATAGACATACATAGGTGTAAAGAAAACCTTTAGGTAAAATCCTTCTCAGTAACCACTGTATTGGTACTACAATCACGCCTTCTTCACAAATGTCACATTATTAATTCTATCTATCCACGTTTAAATACTTTAGAAACCGGACCATAATTTCTAAAAATATCGTTCAATATTTGTGGTATAAGTGTTATTGGAAATCGAAGAGAAGCGTTTATTACTAAAAATGTAGTATCAAAAAGCGTAAATAGGGCTAATCGACACGGTTAAGAATATTAAACTTCCGGTTAGCTTTATACAATATACACATGTATACTCGTATGAGGTAAAATGTAATATATATTAATAAAACTTAGTGTGTGTATATTCAAAGGAAATTAACTGAATTTGTTCCCTTAAGCATACGAGTAATGTGCTTAGATCTGAATAATGACTAAATCAGTAGGACCCCAGTCTAAGCACCATGTTTCTAATACCTTATTTCCTTCTGTGTTGAGCTAATATCTCAATCTTAATCTAACAATATTATGTACTTCGGTAGCAAAAATTATGCTACAACTTCGCACAGAACTAGTACTTCTGTGACACGATGTTCAGAGCATACCGAAGTTATAGAGAGAATACTTCTCTGGCCTGCTAAACGGCCGTGAAAATGTATCATCAGGAGATGGCGAGCCCGAGTCCACAATCGATGACAATGCAATAGATGTTCCATTGCCCGACTATGAAAATATTCAAATAACAACAAAGCGGCAAGGATCAATGAATTAATGGGCGATACAATTACGGCGATGAAGAACTGGCAAGGTGCATGTATCAGCTTCTTTCCCAGATGTGGTCGAATGAAAGCATGCCCGACGATTGGAGCAAGTGTGTTCTGCTCAATGCACCAAATGGGGATACCACAATCTGCGCTAATTATCGTTTCATATCGTGCGTAGTGTATTAAAGACTAAAGCCCACCGTCAACAAACTGATTAAACCTTATCGGTGTGGCTTTAGACCTGCAAAATCTGATATCGACTAGATTTTCACCATGCGCCAAATACTATAAAGGACTCATGAAAGGAAGATCAACACACTCCACTTCTTCGTCGATTTAAAGCTACTTTTGACAGCACAAAAAGGAGCTGGTTTTATGCCGCTAAGTCTGAATTTGATATCCCCGCAAAGCTAATACGGTTGTGTAAGTAACGTTGAGCAACACCAAAAGTTCCGTCAGGATCGGGAACGACTTCTCCGAGCAGTTTTATACCAAGCGAGGTTTCAGACAAAGGAACTCCCTATCGTGTGACTTCTTCAATCAATTGCTGTAGAAAATAATACGAGACCTAAAGCTTAAGAGCTAAATAGAGAAGGTAGAATCTTCTAACTATAGCACAGCTGTACAGCTGCTGGCGTACGGCGATGATATTGATACCACTAGCCTTATCATTCGCGCCGTTCGTTCTTCTTTCTCCAAACTGGAAAAGGAAACAAAGCAAATGGGTCTGACAGTGAACACAGACAAGACGAAATATCTCCTGTTATCAAACAAAGAGTTGTAGCACTCGCAACTTGGCACGCACATCACTGTTGACAGTCATAACTTGGAAGTCGTAGATAATCGGCCATCTTGGAGCCAGAATCAACAAAAACAATAATATCAGCTTTGAAATCCAACGCAGTACCACTCTTGCCAACACGTACAACTTTGAACTGAGTAAACAACTGAGAATTAAAGTTCTCTTTCGACGAACAAATATGAAACTCTATATGTCCTCATCTGATGAGTCGGCCTTTGGAGTGATCGAGAGAAAAGTTTTGCGGGTTGAAATATATGGTCGCAATGGCAACGGCGGGTACCGCAGTCGACTGAAACGATGAGCTGTAAGAGATATACGACGGCATTGACATAGTCAGCCAATCAACATACACCTGCTGTGCTAGTTAAGTCGTGCTGCCCGGATGGAAGATAACATTCCAGCTTTACACCGGCCACTTTCAAGAGAAATTTAATATCTTATGAACTTTTCGAACAATATTCATTGAATTTGGTGCACAAGACTTAAGATTCGTATGATACACTGTGAAAAAGCTTCTCAACCCCGCTTTATTTATGACTGTTCTGATTATTCACTGTACATATGTAGGGCAGTCGTTCACGACGATCGAGTTATTACAACTAACTTTTCGGTGCTGCACCTGAATACCTAACACCTATCAAATCTATTTGCCATCACCTCACGTGGACTGCCACATGATTCCATAATGCTGTTTCGGCAATTCTCACGGCTTTGGACTGTTTGTTTTGGGTTGTCAAAAAAGTCTTGCGGTACTTTTATTGATTTTTTTTTTATTGAAATTGAAATGAATTTTTGATGACTCATGCCCAGCTCTTGACCGATGCTACGGCCGCTACTATGCCGTCTCTTTCGACCAATTCAGCGATTTTATCGCAATTTTCGACAACAGGTCTTCCGGAGCGTGGCGCATCTTCGACCACCTCTACACCAGAACGAAAACGTTGAAACCATCGTTGTGCGGTGGAAATGGAAACTGTATCGGGTCCATAAACTGTACAAATTTTATTGGCGGCTTGAGATGCATTTTTGCCTTTATCGTAGTAGTACTGTAAAATATGCCGTATTTTCTCTTTATTTTGCTCCATGTTTGCGACGCTATAACTCACGAACGACTTAAAAGAAACGACAATCAATCAAACACGTGTTAGCGCGTGAAATGAGCTCTCCAAAAAGGTATAGCATGACCCGATGCGACGAACAAAACTAGAACTACGCGCTTTCAGCGCCAAGTAGCGAAAATACCGCAAGACTTTTTTGCCAACCTATATAAAACTATAACCAATGAAGCTAATGAACAACACCCAAATGTTGCCTTCTATGTATACCATTTCTTAACTAAAAACGTCTTCCCATGACAACTGTTCATATATGTGTCGAAAGTATTGAAAATGGGTGCCAATATAAAGGTTTTCAAACTACCAGTACACTTTATGCGATACATATTTCACAAGGTATGCGAGGTATCTTAATGCATTATGACCGACATGTGCGATATCAATGAAATCGGTTTAAGGATCAATCCATAATAAGCGGTATCCTCGTATTCACCTACTTTTACGTTTGGTTCAATTTATATTACATATCTATATTCGTATCTTAGAAAATGTAGAATGAAGACTCTACTGTAGTCGTCTATAAACTTTAACGGAAGTATCTTATTATCTTAAATTTAATCTATTGTCAAGATCTGAAAGTATGTTCACTCCTTTGAAATTTGAAAATTGCGAGATTCTACAGCCGATAAGTATTTGTCATTTCGAATTATATTACGGTCTCTGACATACTGACCGATACGGTATATGATATAAAATCAAATGTAATAACAGAAATCATTATATTGGTGAAAGGTTGTTGTCAACTATCGTACTATATATGATCACAATTTTATCAAATGAAAAGATGCTGATTCTATTTCTCATATGTACTTATGTATGAAGTCCTCACCTTTGGTATATGTTTTATTCTAAGATCTTCATTTTCTTAGAAGAAGGAGACAACTGTTCAATGGTTAAATGGATGCCATGGTTAAATCGGCAGTTTTTGAATCTTTTATCAAGAACACAAAATCAACTTTTTTCTGAAAATATCTTTATTATATATTACTATGTTTTTGAATATTACTTATTATGATGGTAAGGAAATACGCATAATAAACTAACTTTGCCACTTAACCCTAGAGCACGTATTTTAAAGACGTCATACTTAGATTTAAACAACTTCTGTGAATTGTTTTTTATAGTCTCCAAATTTCTCTGACCTATGATTTTAAGAAAAAGATTGTGGTTACATATGAGTGTGAAATGTAGCTCTATGTATTGGCATGGATTTCAACCAATTTATTTAAAGTGAAATTCTATTCGAGTCAATCAATTTGCTTTCTATAAATATTTTCAAAACAACACACCATCTGTTTTTGTTAACTTTTAAGTAGCTTTAATAATATCAGATCAGCTTTCAACAATCATTTCAATTTCGACTAAAATAAAAATTTCCTCTACATAACAACAGTAAAAATCCATCATAAATTGCTACAGATAAATCATCTAATGGCCACCATGTCCACCGAAATCGTGTCCACCATGATGATGAACTGCAACACCATGTTCTTGTTTGATTGAGAAGCCACTCGAATGACCGTGACCATGATCATGACCATGTCCATAACCATGCCCATAATCATGACCGTGGCCATGACCAGCATCCTCACCATCTCCACCATCGTGCGATTCAACCTCGGCGTGTCCACCATGGTATCTGGTGTGTCCATGATCAGCTACATGATGGTGTGTGGGTTCACGATGTACCACCGCATGGAAACCACTGTGCTTGTCAGCCGTATAGTGCACAGTTCTCTTGTGACCATCCGCTTCAATCAGTTCATAATGTCCGGACACCTTATCACCATGACGATGTTCACTCTGCTCTTTGATATCACCCGTCTTCGTATCCTTAACGCCGTAATTGAAGTGATACTCAGCGTGTGAATCATGACCGTCATCGTGTCCATGTCCGTGTCCGTCTCCATGGTGACCATGATGATCGTGATGATCGTCGTGTGAGACTAAATGCACTGAAGCGTGACTGGAAGCACTGTGACCTCCATGATCATGTCCATGATGCCCGTATGGTAAGGCACAGACCACCACCAGTGTGAAGCAACATACGAGTGCAGCGAATGCCTATCGAAAACACAGATAATTTGAGAGTTTTCAATTCTAATATACATATGTAAGTATATGCGAAATACATATATCAATCAAACTCACCTTAGAGCCCATTGTTTCAAACTAAATTAACAGCTGTGATAGATCTGGGTGAACTGTGATTAGTTTGCTTTTAACCTGTGCTTTTATACTAAAGTGCTAAGCATTTTCTTTCACATTATCTTTCGCTAAATTCTGCAGCATTTCGAACTGCCTTACGAACGCACTTCAGATGGCTGACCGTGAAATTGTTTGGTAATTATTAGTAAAGTGGCGCCTTCAAATCTAATGTGCGCAATTGTGTGACTAGCAACTTGCAACATTTATGTTATACATTTGTCTCATTTGCACCGTTTTCATGCCTTTTATCTGGTCGATTTGACTATTATAATAGGAAATTTATTTTTATGTCATCAATCGAAGTTTTGACTTTTTCCGTTCAGTAAGTTGAAGCGTGGCTATCGCTAAAAAGTTTTGTTCGACAAAATCTGTTCCATCGGTTTAAGAGTCGGTATAAAGGCACAACAAACAAAACAAACTTTGCGAATTCAACACTGGCTAAAACACGCTATTTTTCCTCATTTTATTTGGTCTTTCCCGAACAGCGTTCCAACAATGCTTTCGAAAGTGTTAGGCAATATGGCTTAAGAGGCGGCACGAAATGAGCTCCGATGAAAAATAACGTTAAAACACGTTAAATTCGCAAAGTTTCTTTTGTTTGTTGTGCTACAGCACTTCAATACTCGCTCTTAAACCAATACTCGCACACCTTAAAAAGATGCGGAAACCTCATTAAGTAAAGACTAGAATCATGACTAAAAAAACAAGTAGCTTTCATATGGCCATTATAACTTTTCCCTTAAAGTAGATTGGAATGTAATGAGGTATAATATGAAACTTTCCAATAATGACTTGCTGCGATCTATAATGGCCTTAGGTCTCGACTGCTAGCAAACCCACGAGATCCAAAGAGACGAAAAACCTCAATTTTTGATTACATGGCATTTTAGTTTCTATTGATGAACATCTTTTGAGTAGTTGATTTGATTATGAAAAGTTTGAAAATTCAGCCGTCCTAATGAACCTTCGGTAACCTATTGAGGCTGGTCGACTTATACGAAACCCGTGCATGGTGGCTCTGGCGCTAAGTTCCATATACATACAATTACATTAACTATTTAAACTCCAATGATCTGGATTGTAACTCTGTCTTGTCGGAAGCGGAATATAAAAACTCCTCCGTTCGGATCCAAGTTTATAACAGATTGAATTGAAAAAATTAGATACCAAAATTACAGACTCCAAATTCTAAGATATGATTAACAATGGATTTTTTGACATGTTAAGGCTTTTAAAAAATTTTGCTAAAAATCCAGTATACAATTACTTAAAAGTGGCAAAATTCCGACCGATGTTACGATGGATCAGGTTTTCACGAACAAAACTTTTTAGCGATAGCCACGCTTCAACTTACTGAACGGAAAAGTCAAAACTTCGATTGATGACATAAAAATAAATTTCCTATTATAATAGTCAAATCGATCAAATATAAAAAAAGGATGAAAACGGTGAAAATGAGACAAATGTATAACATAAATGTTGCAAGTTGCTAGTCACACAATTGCGAACATTAGATTTGAAGGCGCCACTTTACTAATAATTACCAAACAATTTCACGGTCAGCCATCTGAAGTGCGTTCGTAAGGCAGTTCGAAATGCTGCAGAATTTAGCGAAAGATAATGTGAAAGAAAATGCTTAGCACTTTAGTATAAAAGCACAGGTTAAAAGCAAACTAATCGCAGTTCACCCAGATCTATCACGGCTGTTAATTTAGTTTGAAACAATGGGCTCTAAGGTGAGTTTGATTGATATATGTATTTCTCTTATACTTACATATGTATATTAGAATTGAAAACTCTCAAATTATGTGTGTTTTTGATAGGTATTCGCTGCACTCGTATGTTGCTTCACACTGGTGGTGGTCTGTGCCTTACCATACGGCCATCATGGACATGATCATGGAGGTCACAGTGCTTCCAGTCACGCTTCAGTGCATTTAGTCTCACACGACGATCATCACGATCATCATGGTCACCATGGAGACGGACACGGACATGGACACGATGACGGTCATGATTCACACGCTGAGTATCACTTCAATTACGGCGTTAAGGATACGAAGACGGGGGATATCAAAGAGCAGAGTGAACATCGTCATGGTGATAAGGTGTCCGGACATTATGAACTGATTGAAGCGGATGGTCACAAGAGAACTGTGCACTATACGGCTGACAAGCACAGTGGTTTCCATGCGGTGGTACATCGTGAACCCACACACCATCATGTAGCTGATCATGGACACACCAGCTACCATGGTGGACACGCCGAGGTTGAATCGCACGATGGTGGAGATGGTGAGGATGCTGGTCATGGCCACGGTCATGATTATGGGCATGGTTATGGACATGGTCATGATCATGGTCACGGTCATTCGAGTGGCTTCTCAATCAAACAAGAACATGGTGTTGCAGTTCATCATCATGGTGTACACGATTTCGGTGGACATGGTGGCCATTAGATGATTTATCTGTAGCAATTTATGATGGATTTTTATTGTTGTTATGTAGAGGAAATTTTTATTTTAGTCGAAATTGAAATGATTGTTGAAAGCTGATCTGATATTATTAAAGCTACTTAATAGTTAACGAAAACAGATGGTGTGTTGTTTTGAAAATATTTATAGAAAGCAAATTGATTGACTCGAATAGAATTTCACTTTAAATAAATTGGTTGAAATCCATGCCAATACATAGAGCTACATTTCAAACTCATATGTAACCACAATCCTTTTCTTAAAATCATAGGTCAGAGAAATTTGGAGACTATAAAAAACAATTCACAGAAGTTGTTTAAATCTAAGTATGACGTCTTTAAAATACGTGCTCTAGGGTTAAGTGGCAAAGTTAGTTTATTATGCGTATTTCCTTAACATCATAATAAGTAGTATTCAAAAACATAGTAATATATAATAAAGATATTTTCAGAAAAAAGTTGATTTTGTGTTCTTGATAAAAGATTCAAAAACTGCAGTTTTAACCATGGCATCCATTTAACCATTGAACAGTTGTCTCCTTCTTCTAAGAAAATGAAGATCTTAGAATAATCCATATACCAAAGGTGAGGACTTCATACATAAGTATATATGAGAAATGGAATCAGCATCTTTTCATTTGATAAAATTGTGATCATATATAGTACGATAGTTGACAACAACCTTTCACCAATATGATTTCTGTTATTACATTTGACTTTATATCATATACCGTATCGGTCAGTATGTCAGAGAACTTAATATAATTCGAAATGACAAATACTTATCGGCTGTGGAATCTCGCAATTTTCAAGTTTCAAAGGAGTGGACATACTTTCAGATCTTGACAATAGATTATATTTAAGATAATAAGATATTTACGTTAAAGTTTATAGACTGACTACAGTAGTTTCTACATTCAACATCTACTAAGATAAGTATATAGATATGTAATATAAATTGAACCAAACGTAAAAGTAGGTGAATACGAGGATACCGCTTATTATGGATTGATCCTTAGACCGATTTCATTGATATCTCACACGTTGATCAAAATAACCTGTTTAAGGACAACTCTCTGGGTTTCATTAAGATACTTAGCAGCTTGTGAAATATATGTATATCGTATAATCGCAACGTTAGGATCGAAAACAACACGTGCGGGATGGGAGACGCATTTGCAGACAGAAAAAGAAAGAGGACGAAATGCGTGGGTATGGGGAGCTTGATAGGCTGGCCGTCAGGGGTAATGCTCGAAGGTTTCAAGACCGGAGCATACTCTTGTAGAACCCCCAAAGGTGATCTAGTCACCGATGCCCCGAGTATATTTAAATTATGGAGAGAACACTTCTCCAGCCTGATGAAAGGCACTGAACGTACAACGCCAGGAGATTCCCCAATCAATGACGGTTGAGCAGACGTTCCATTGCCCGACCATGAAGAAGTTCGAATAGCAATTACCCGCCTGAAGACAAAGCGCGGGGCCGATGGATTGCCGGCCGAGCTATGAAGACGAAGAACTGATAAGGAGCATGCATTAGCTTCTTTGTGAAATATGGTCGGACGAAAGCATGCCCAACGATTGGAATTTAAGCGTGCTCTGCCCAATCCACAAAAAGTGAGACCCCACAATCTGCGCCAACTACCGTGGGATAAGCCTCCTTAACATCGCGTATAAGGTTCTATCGAGCGTATTGTGTGAAAGATTAAAGCACACCGTCAACAAACTGATTGGACCTATCAGTGTGGCTTTAGACCTGGCAAATCAATAACCGATCAGATATTCACCATGCGCCAAATCTTGGAAAAGATCCGTGAAAGGAGAATCGGCATATGTACACCACCTCTTCGTCGGTTTCAAAGCTGATTTCGATAGCACGAAAAGGAACTGCCTTTATGCCGCGATGTCTGAATTTGGTATCCCCGCAAAACTAATACGGCTGTGTAAACTGACGCTGTGCAACACTAAAAGCTCCGTCAGGATCGGGAAGGACCTCTCCGAGCCGTTCGATACCAAACGAGGTTTCAGACAAGGCGACTCCCTATCGTGCGACTTCTTCAACCTGCTCAAACTACAGAACTGAATCTGGACAAGGAAGCAAAGCAAATGGGTCTGGCAGTGAAACAAACAGTCATCACACTCGTGACTTGTCTCTCACGTCACTGTTGACAGTCATAACTTCGAAGTTGTAAATAATTTCGTCTATCTTGGAAGCAGTGTAAACACCAACAACAATGTCAGCCGGGAAATCCAACGCAGGGTAACTTTTGGCAACAGGTGCTACTTCGGACTGAGTAGGTCCTCTTTCAACGAACAAAAACCAAACTCTATAAGTCACTCATAATTCCCGTCCTGCTATATGGTGCAGAGGCTTGGGCGATGATAACAACTGGTGAGTCGACGTTGCGAGTTTTCGTGAGAAATTTTCTACGAAATATTTATGGTTTTTTGCGCATTGGCAACGGCGAATACCGCATTCGATGGAACGATGAGCTGTACGAGACATTGACACGACAGTCGAAGGTAATATGTAGAATTAAATTCTATAACTTCTCTTGACATCATTGAATTCTCAATAGGTCTTTAAATCGAACGAGGTATGAGAATACCGCACACCACGTTAACCCATTCCAAGCATCAGAACTAGAGTCGAGTCCTTCATATTGATAAAAAGAACCAAACCATGTGTCCATGTCCTTATCTCTATAGTTCATTTCAAAACTGCCGACATTGCATTTTAAATTGGATCTTATTAAATAATTAGTAAAATCTCTTAATCATGAGTCCGAAACTTTCAAGTATATGAAGATTTATTTCCAAAACTTTTAGGGGTGAAAATAAAATTTTGAATATTTCAAATAACAAAGATTTGGGCTGTGACATTTCCCCGAAGTTTCTTAACAATGAAGAGTTTCCTTGGAAACCATAAGACTGGAAATTATGACCAGCTGATTACTGACATAATTGCGAATTCCTCTATCATCGGATGTGGAATGTATCTATAGATGCATTCGTTACATTTTCATTTAGATAAATTTAAAAGGTAATATGGGAGCTAGTTTTAACATGTGATTAGTTGATGTTGAAGACCGTCCTTGACGTCAACGTCGTCAACGCGTTTTCAACCTTCTTTGCGTAATTTGTACCAATCAAAACCATTTGCTACCGACAAGCAATTACCACCGAATACTTTTTTCACATTCTGAACGCTTCGGTACTAGAAAATGTAAATTCTATAAGCACTATATTTACTTCAGAAAGACAAGTATATACTAAACACTAATGATTTTGTAGATATGACATTTGTCACAGATATCAATGCCAATGTGATATAAGAGAAGATGGAAAACAAGTAGCTTTCATTATTGGATATACGGTTTTGTGAAATCTAACGAAGTATGATTTGGGTAAAATGGATTCATTATCGACTGAATTTTTCAGTCCGCTATAGAACCCGCCTCATAGCAAATGCACTTTACTGAGAACAACCAAACTTATTTTTCAAAACATTCGAGGAATACGATAAAACCTTCGATTGCTGTGACGATAGAGTAGAGATATTCGCAAATTGTTTAACGAATCACATTTTAATTTGACCAAGATACTGATATTTGATTCAAAAAATTAAAATTCAATTCAACAAATAGGTAAAAATAAAATTCCTAAAAGAATATAAGACTAGTTGAACCGAGTAGACATAGAATATATATGGCAATATATGTTAGTTCAACAATTAAATACATTCGATTTGAAACCGTTATCATATTTATTATTACGAAACAATAACAAGGTCAGTGATCTGCAGTGCGTTCGTAAGGTAATTAGAAAATACTTCAGAATTGAACTAAAGATAGTGTGAAAGAAAATGTGCGGCACTCAAATTTGGTATAAAAGCGTACTAAGCACAGTTCCACGAGATCCATCACAGCTGCTAATTTGAATGGGCCGAATGGGCTCCAAGGTGAGTTCGATTAATACATTTATCTCATACATATGTATATGTACATTAGTATAGAAATTCTCAAATTCTCTGTGTTTTGGTAGATATTTGCTCCACTCGTATGTTACTTCGCACTTGTGGTAGTCAGTGCCTTTCCACATGGTCATCATGGGCATGATCATGGGGGTCACAGTGCTTCCAGTCATGCTTCAGTGCATTTAGTGTCACACGACGATCATCACGATCATCATGGAGATGAACACGGACATGGACATGACTCACACGCTGAGTATCACTTCAGCTATGGCGTAAAGGATACCAAGACGGGTGATATCAAAGAGCAGAGTGAACACCGTAAAGGTGATAAGGTATCCGGACATTATGAACTGATTGAAGCGGATGGTCACAAGAGAACTGTGCACTATACGGCTGACAAGCACAGTGGTTTCCATGCGGTGGTACACCGTGAACCCACACACCATCATGTAGCTGATCATGGACACACCAGCTACCATGGTGGACACGCCGAGGTTGAATCGCACGATGATGGAGATGGTGGGGATGGTGGTCATGGTTACGAACATGCCCACGGAGGACACACTAGCTACCATGGTGGACATGCCGAGGTTGAATCGCACGATGGTGGAGATGGTGGGGATGATGGCTACGGTCATGATTATGGACATGGTCATGATCATGGTCACGATCATTCTAGTGGCTTTTCAATCAAACAAGAACAGGTACATCATCATGGTGGACATGATTTCGGTGGACACGGAGGACATTAGATGATTTATCTGTACAAAGTAATAATGGATGCTTATTTTTGTTATGTAGAGAATATGTTTAGTGGAAATTTAAATGGTTTTTAAAAATTGATCTGATATTATTAAAGTTACTTAAAAGTTAACAAAATCGGATAATGTATTCGTTTGGAAATGTTTATGGAATTATCTCTAATATAATTTTAAATGCATAGAAATACTTTTCCAACGCAGAGGTAACCGCAATCATTTTCTACTATTTACACAAGTTTTTTCATGGGATTCGTAATATGTGACAATCGTAATCTTAACATTATTCACAGAAATCGTTCGAAATCTAAGTATGACATCATTGAAATACATACTCTTGGTTTAAGAAACACATACAATAATACATAATAAGGATGCCTTAAGAAAGAATTGAGTGCATATTCCTGATGGAGATTTAAAGCATAGGTTGAACTGAAAACAGTTTCAATTTTTCTTCTTCTTCGAAAATGTAATATAAACTGATACAAATGGACGAAACTTATAATACTGTTATATTCTGGGTTGGTGTTTAGACCGATTTCATTTATATTTAACCACTGATTATTTAATTAAACTTTGTAGTCCGTCAATTAGAGCAATGGCATATCTTCTTCTTCTTCTTTAGTGCCGTAGACACCGCTTACGCGATTATAGCCTAGTTAACAAGAGCGCTCCAGTCGTTCTTTCTTTTTGCTACGTGGAGCCAATTGGATATTTCAAGCGAAACCAGGTCCTTCTCCACTTGGTCCTTCCAACGGAGTGGAGGTCTTCCTCTTCATCTGCTTCCCCCGATGTTGTTGGTGTTTACACTGCTTCCAAGATAGACGAAATTATTACACCAAGTCGCGAGTGCGACGACTGTTTGTTTGATGACAGGAGATATTTCGTCTTGCCCTCGTTCACTGCCAGACCCATTTGCTTTGCTTCCTTGTCCAGATTCAGTTCTGTAGTTTGAGCAGGTTGAAGAAGTTGCACGATAGGGAGTCGCCTTGTCTGAAACCTCGTTTGGTATCGAACGGCTCGGAGAGGTCCTTCCCGATCCTGACGGAGCTTTTAGTGTTGCACAGCGTCAGTTTACACAGCCGTATTAGTTTTGCGGGGATACCAAATTCAGACATCGCGGCATAAAGGCAGTTCCTTTTCGTGCTATCGAAATCAGCTTTGAAATCGACGAAGAGGTGGTGTACATATGTCGATTCTCCTTTCACGGATCTTTTCCAAGATTTGGCGCATGGTGAATATCTGATCGGTTATTGATTTGCCAGGTCTAAAGCCACACTGATAAGGTCCAATCAGTTTGTTGACGGTGTGCTTTAATCTTTCACACAATACGCTCGATTGAACCTGAACGCGATGTTGAGGAGGCTTATCCCACGGTAGTTGGCGCAGATTGTGGGGTCTCCCTTTTTATGGATTGGGCAGAGTACGCTTAAATTCCAATCGTTGAGCATGCTTTCGTCAGACCATATTTTACAAAGAAGCTGATGCATTCTCCTTATCAGTTCTTCGCCGCCGTGTTTGAATAGCTCGGCCGGCAATCCATCGGGCCCCGCCGCTTTGTTGTTCTTCAGGCGGGTAATTGCTATTCGAACTTCTTCATGGTCGGGCAATGGAACGTCTGCTCGATCGTCATTGATTGGGGAATCTCCTGGCGTTGTACGTTCAGTGCTTTTCATCAGGCTGGAGAAGTGTTCTCTCCATAATTTAAGTATGCTCTGGACATCGGTGACTAGATCACCATTGGGGGTTCTACAAGAGTATGCTCCGGTGTTGAAACCTTGTGTAAGCCGCAACACATACAATAACACATAATAATGATGGCTTAAAGAAGAATTGAGTTCATATTCCTGATGGAGATCTAAAGCATAGGTAGAACTGAAAACAGTTTCAGTTTTTTCTTCTTCTTCGAAAATGTAATATGAACTGATACAAATGGACGAAACTTATAATCCTGTTATATTCTGGGTTGGTGTTTAAACCGATTTCATTCATAGTTAACCACTGATTAATGGCATATCTAGATGGCACTATTTATGCAGAGTATTGTTTCTATATATGTCTTCATTGTTCCTAGATTTATATAATATATTGTACAGTGAAGACGGGATTTATAAATGTGTTATATGTGAATAATAAGGATTGAAGGCAATTTTCATATTGCTACATAAGCATCTTGAGTATTATTCACCAAAATCGGTTGATATTGTTCATAAGATACTAAATTTGTCCTAAGAGTGGGCAGTATCCAATTTTTGTACTGTGTCTTATTCAGTCTTTCCGACCAACTCCGCTGTAACGCTCATGATGGTCAAATCATAAGGAGGAGGTAGAAAGATTTATTGGCATCATGTGGAGTCTAATTATCTTGATTGCTTTGTGATGTATAATTTAAAACTTATAAGAGCGAGGGGACACTTTTTTTACTTAAACTTCAATTGTTGTTCTTCACAACTGTAAATATCTGTATCAAAATTGAGTTAATTTGTGGCTTAATGTTGTGTTTTTTAAACTTACGCATTTTGTACCAATTTGTTTTTTAACCTATCTTAATTTTTACCCAAGTTTTTGTTTGCAGAATCAGACAGACATTGAGCTAGTCTTGTCACTCTGATCAGTTTGGTACATAAATACCTATCGGCCAAGCCCGACTTATTTCATAAATTGTGATTTCAAAATCTCATTGAATTTGTGCTGAATATATTGAACAAAGTGGAGGAATCTTTATAGAAAAAAATATTTTCTGAAGCTCACTTAATACCTAAAGTTAAAAAAATCGGTTTTATCTATATATCGTCTTTCGTCTTAACGGTTGATTTTTGTTGAATATAACAGATATTTTTATCTCAATCGGAGGTAATAAAATTAAAATTCTCTAAATTTTCTTGGCATCATTACATTCTCAAGAAGTCTATAAATCGAACGAGATATGAGAATACCGCACACCACGTTAGGTCAAGGCTATTAGTCATGAGTTCGAAGCTTTCAAATATTTGGAGATTTTTTTCAAAGCATTTAGAGGCGAAAGTAACATCTAGAATATTTGTAGGCCATCAAATAAGAAAATATATGGATTGTGATATTTTCCCGAATTTACTTTGCAATGAAGAGAAAAACACCTAAACACCAGTTTTATGGAAATAGTTCGTGGTTTCCTTGGAAACCATAAAGCTGACAATTATGATTAGCTGATTACTGGCATGATTACGAAATTCTCCATCTCTCTAAAAATCCCTAAAGATGTACTTCTTACATTCTCATTTAGATAGATAGATTTAAAGATAATAAGAGAGCTTATTTGGACGAGAAGAAGAACGCTTTAATGAAGACATAATGGAATATGAGAGACTTTACCAACCCCACTAAACTGAAACCATTATGGGGACTATATTTAAAGGTTAATAAGAGAAAATAGAAACAGAAGATGGTAGTAAAAATAAAAGTTATCAACTTAAAATATTTGGAGTGTTTTCAAAATGTCTCTTTTAAGAATGTAGCCCAAATTGATGATCGGTATCTTTTAATAAGGTCTCTGTTATATAAACCGTGGACCAAATAGCAGTATACTGGTGTTATGAACAAACAAAACAACTTGAACACAATATTGTTTATTCATAATATACCTACAGGGTTTGTCCGAAAAGTAATAGGACTGAATTTCTTCCGCAGTGACTGTACTCCGCAGGAGCACCGATCGGATTCGGTTGAGAGGCTGGTCAGTTGTCTCCGCGCACCTGGAGAGTCAGGACACACATTTTCGCGCGACGTGTTTCTGTGAGTAGTGTAAGCCGAAAATGCAACATGTGTGATCCAATTTTTAAATAACGTAATCACAGGTGACGAGTCAGAGATCTTTGAGTATGATCTCGAGGCAAAGAGGCAGTCTTCCGAGTGGCACACGCCGGAGTCTCCTCCCCCAAAAAAGGGAAGAATCATCAAATCCAAAGTGAAAACGATGCTCATTGTCTTTTTTGATATCAAAGCCACCTTCCACCATGTTCCCCTTGGACAAACCCAAGTTTTACGTGGAAATCCTCAAGAGACTCAACCGAAAGGTCAATCGGGTCCAACAAGACATCGCTGCCGATTTGAAGTTGCATCAGGACAACGCCCCGGCTCACACCGCCTTTCTTGTGAACAGCTACCTAAGCAAGGCCGGCATCCCAACGCTTCCGCAGCCACCCTACAACCCAGATGTGGCCCCATGGACTTTTTTGTTTCCTTGCCTGAAAAAGCCGATGAAAAGCAAGCTTCGGTTTTCATGGCTATTCCGGAGAATGCTTTTTGTGACGCCTTCAATGCTTGGAAATCGCGCTGCATCGACGCAGAAGGAGCCTATTTTGAAAGTTGTTAAATAATTGTAACAATTGGTTCAATAAATTTTTATACTCTCGCAACAATGTTGCTAACGAGAGTATTATAGTTTTGTTCACATAACGGTTGTTTGTAAGTCCTAAAACTAAAAGAGTCAGATATAGGGTTATATAGACCAAAGTCATCAGGGCGACGAGTAGAGTCGAAATCCGGATGTCTGTCTGTCCGTCCGTCCGTGCAAGCTGTAACTTGAGTAATGATGAAACTTGGTACACGTATTCCTTGGCTCCATAAGAAGGTTAAGTTCGAAGATGGGCAAAATCGGCCAACTGCCACGCCCACAAAATGGCGGAAACCGAAAACCTATAAAGTGTCATAACTAAGCCATAAATAAAGATATTAAAGTGAAATTTGGCACAAAGGATCGCATTAGGGAGGGACATATTTGGAAGTAATTTTTTTGGAAAAGTGGGCGTGGCCCCGCCCCCTACTAAGTTTTTTGTACATATCTCGGAAACTATTATAGCTATGTCAACCAAACTCTACAGAGTCGTTTTCTTCAGGTATTTCCATATACAGTTCAAAAATGGAAGAAATCGGATAATAACCACGCCCACCTCCCATACAAAGGTTATGTTCAAAATCACTAAAAGTGCGTTAACCGACTAACAAAAAACGTCAGAAACACTAAATTTTACGGAAGAAGTGGCAGAAGGAAGCTGCCCCCAGGCTTTTTTTAAAAATTGAAAATGGGCGTGGCGCCGACTTATGGACCAAGAAGCATATCTCAGGAGCTACTAGACCGATTTCAATGAAATTCGGTATATAATGTTTTCTTAACACCCTGATGACATGTACGAAATATGGCTGAAATCGGTTCACAACCACGCCTTCTTCCAATATAAAGCTATTTTGAATTCCATCTGATGCCTTCTTTGTATAATATTATACTCGTATTATTACATTACATTAGGAACCAATGATGATAGCGGAATAAAACTTTACACAAATACGGTATTTGAAAAATATGTAAATGACGGATAATGAAATCTCGATTATCACTTTATCATGCGAGAGTATAAAATGTTCGGTGACACCCGAACTTAGCCCTTCCTTACTTGTTTTAAATCGACTCAGTCCTATTACTTTCCGGACAAACCCTGTATGTATATCTTGGATATGCGTTTCTTTGAAGTTTGAAATCGCTATGCTTGCATCCTCATCTAACAGAGGTCCAACGAAAACAATAGGCTCAGTTTTCACTTCTTGTTATACTAATAAATTAATGAAGCACCTTTTCTTAGAGTGCTTTATAGCGAACATTGTTTAAACGCAGTTTTGGAAAAACACAAATGAAATGAGTAGAATATACCAAAAACAAACATTCCAATCATGATTTAGAACCAAGTATGTTTTGTCAAGCCACTCAAACCTATTCGATATTGGAACTTACGATGTTTAAGAAGTTTTCTTTGGGTAGAATGGATTCATTATGTACTGAATTTTTCAGTTCGCTTTAGAACCCGTCTCATTGCAAATTCACTTTAATGAGAATATCCAACAACCAACAATTTCCTTCACGAGCTTCAAGGATTACGATTTCAGAAAATGCGTCTAGTGTCGGTCAATTGACGAACGACTGCTTGGCTCTTCAGTATGGAAGTTCAGCCTCCCTAACTTCAGTGACCAATTGATACTGATCGACTTAACCGAAACTCGTCCTATAGCATCTCTGGTACAAAGTTCCACCCTAAGAAATTACATACCAACAAATTAGAATTAGAAATATAATTCTTAAAATAATATAAGAATAGTCGAAACTGAGAAGGCATAGAAAATTTTCGGCAATTTTTAGTCCGTCAATTAAATACATTAGATATAAAGCCGTTACTTTATTTGTAATTACCAAATAATGACAAGGTCAGCGATCTGCAGTGCGTTTGTAAAGCAATTCGAAAATACTGCAGAATTGAACGAAAGGTAGTGTGAAAGAAAAAGCTTGGAACTCAAATTTGGTATAAAAGCGTAGATTAACAGCGTACCAAGCACAGTTCCACGAGATACATCACAGCTGCTAATTTGAATAGAAACAATGGGCTCCAAGGTGAGTTCGATTAATACATTTATCTCTTACATATATGTACATTAGTATAGAAATTCTCAAATTCTCTGTTTTTTGGTAGATATTCGCTCCACTCGTATGTAGCTTCGCACTAGTGGTAGTCAGTGCCTTTCCACATGGTCATCATGGGCATGATCATGGGGGTCACAGTGCTTCCAGTCACGCTTCAGTGCATTTAGTCTCACACGACAATCATCACGATCATCATGGTCACCATGGAGACGGACACGGACACGGACACGACGATGGTCATGACTCACACGCTGAGTATCACTTCAGCTATGGCGTAAAGGATACCAAGACGGGTGATATCAAAGAGCAGAGTGAACACCGTAAAGGTGATAAGGTATCCGGACATTATGAACTGATTGAAGCGGATGGTCACAAGAGAACTGTGCACTATACGGCTGACAAGCACAGTGGTTTCCATGCGGTGGTACACCGTGAACCCACACACCATCATGTAGCTGATCATGGACACACCAGCTACCATGGTGGACACGCCGAGGTTGAATCGCACGATGATGGAGATGGTGGGGATGGTGGTCATGGTTACGAACATGCCCACGGAGGACACACTAGCTACCATGGTGGACATGCCGAGGTTGAATCGCACGATGGTGGAGATGGTGGGGATGATGGCTACGGTCATGATTATGGACATGGTCATGGTCATGGTCACGGTCATTCTAGTGGCTTTTCAATCAAACAAGAACATGGTGTTGCGGTACATCATCATGGTGGACATGATTTCGGTGGACACGGTGGACATTAGATGATTTATCTGTACAAAGTAATAATGGATGCTTATGTAAATTTGTGTAGAGAATATTTTTATTTTAGTCGAAATTGAAATGATTGTTGAAAATTGATCTGATATTATTAAAGGTACTTAAAAGTTAACAAAAACGGAAAATGTTTTGTTTTGAAAATGTTTATGGAGTGCAAATTGGTTGTTTCGAAAAGATCGTGATGTGGTATTAGTAGTTGACAAGAAGCACCAACCACTTTCCCAAGCCCAATATACCTAATGATTTCTGTTATTACATTTGACTTTATACCATATTCATCGCTCAGTAAGTTAACTTAATTTAATTCAAAATGACAAATTAATATTGACTTACTTAGGTTCTACATTTAATTTCACGTCCGGCGTAATTATATTAAAAAGAACCTAATTTACTCGAATAAGATACATATAGTATATATTTGTATTATTGATTATTTAGGTATCGAAAAATATTGAAATCTTAGTTGATTTTTAACGAACGGAAATAAAAAGAAATCATTCGGTGCCAAGTCGGGACTATGCGGATGATGACTCAACAAATCGATGTTTTGAGTGCTCAAAAATGCAGTTGTATCAGTCGTTGTGTGAGAGCTCGTATTGTCGTAGCGGAGAGTGATACTTCTTCAGTGGTTGGTTTTCCTGATTCCTTGAAAGACAACATGCAAACAAGTGGTTGCATACCACACATAATTTGCTGTTCTGTATGTATCAGTATGATTGCAACATGTCCAGTTTTCTTCCGACACTCTTTTTAAGCGATTGAGAAATTGTGAGCGATCTAACGTGAAAAATTTTTTTTTACAGTCAATGCTCATGCAGTACTGAATGAATGCTAGTCCTCTAATGCTCATAGTTATGTCAATCTCACGATAGGCCACATGAATGTGGGAATGAAACGATATGGCAGCACAGAAAAGCCAGAAGAAGAAGAAGAAGAAGAAGATCAGCAACGCGAGGTGAAGGTGTACGACGTGCGGCAAGATTGAGCAGAAGTAGCTTTAATATACTTATAAATCTATAAATCGTTTTGCTTTGTATTTATAAATCGTTTAACTTTGTATACTTAAATAATGTTTTTTAATAAACCACATCAGTAATTTGTCAGTATAACTAATCTTGCCCACAAATTTGGGGGCTCAACCTAAAAGTAATATACGTGTGTAATTGCGTGATTGGATTTTTCAAGATGGCGAATCTACAAAGCTTTGATAAAGTACGTGAAAATATACGACGAATGCGCAAGGAAGCCATTAACGCATTGCATAGATTTATTTTCGAAGACGAAGGTGATAGACGAAACAGACAGAGGCTGCGCGAATTCGAAGGTTTTAATTACGACGAGCATGACGACGAGTATGCGCAAAAGTCCGCATACATTGCATCAAATTTATCGGTAGCAGAATTGATTTCCATTTGCAACTTGCTACAATTGAGCTGCAAACAGGAAAATGTACAGTTGCACATCTTTCGAAATCTACAAAAAGGGAATTTGCTTGGTTGCAACAACAACGAAGAAGACGATAATGACGACGATGAAGATGACGACGAAGAAAATGACGACGATTGCGAAGGTGATTACAGCGGTGAAGTAGCAGCAGGCAACATGAACGACGATAGAAGCAGAAATTGCGGCGAATTGGCGGACAAGTGTACTAATCAGTCTAATCCAATTAGAAAAACCACCAACACTCATGAAAGAGAAAACGACGATTGCTTTGTATCATTTTTAAACGACGATTATGGCACCGAGAAAGAGAACACAATAACACCGAGAAGCAGAAGAGCGCAACCATCACAATTGTCTAGATTTGCAATGAATTTTCGCGATGTAGAAGAAACAGTACGACAATACGATGGAACAGACAATTTACCAGTTGAAGTTTGGATAAACGAATTCGAGGAGACATCAGCTGTTATGGGATGGGATGATTTCCAAAAGTATGTGTTTGCAAAAAAATCTATTAAGGGTACTGCAAACTTATTTCTGAACAGCGAAAAGGGAATTGTTTCCTGGGAAAAGTTAAAATATGCATTGTTGAAAGAATTTCAAACAGCAACGAACAGTGCTACCATACATAAACAATTAAGTGAAAGAAAAATCAAAAAAGACGAAAACGTACAAGATTATTTTTTTAAAATGAAAGAAATAGCATCAAGGGGAAACGTGGAGAATGCTGCTTTTATCCAGTATGTGATCGATGGCATAAAAGATTTAAGTTTAAACAAAAGCATTTTATACGGCGCTCATGATATGGCGGAATTTAAACAAAAACTGAAAATATACGAAATGGTGCGATCAAAAACAAAAGATGAAGAAAAAGAAAAGAACAAGAAAGTAAATAGTGATTTTAACAAAGAAATAATAAATTCAGAAGAACGAAGTATAAATAAATTCAGAAAAACAGTGAATAATGTTGAAGCGAAAGTGGACATTCGTTGTTATAATTGTGGTGTAAAAGGCCATAAAAGTATTGATTGTAAAGACAGAGAGAAAGGTGTAAAGTGTTTCGGATGTAATAACTTTGGTCATATGTCAAAAAATTGTCCAAACAAAAGCATACTAAGTGACAAACGTAATTTACAAATTGTTAAAACAAGTAAAGATATAATGATGAAAGAAGTAGGAATGGCAGATAAGAAGTGGTTAGCTTTGTTTGATACAGGCAGTAAATTTAATGTTGTTACATATAGAGTGTACGAATTATTGAAGAAACCGAAGTTGGTAGAATCAAACTTTTATTTAGTGGGTTTTGGACAAAAATCAAATGAGAACAAAGTGAAACCGATTGGACATTTTGAAAAAAGTGTAGAAATAGACGATAACATTTTCAATTTAAATTTTCACGTCGTTCCATCAAACAGCATAGACGTTAACATTATTATAGGTGAAGAATTATACTCCCAAGCTGAAGTGCGAATTAATTCAAGTGGTATTTTTGTACAAAAATTAAATACGTGTAATATATTTGAAGAACATGCGCTGATGAAAATTGATAAATGTAAAGAAGATGTAAACGTTGACCCACTTGCTAGTGCTGCTGCAAAGCAAAAAGTTTTTGATTTAATTGAACTATATACGCCCAATAAAACTAAAACAACAAATGTGAAAATGACAATAGTGTTAAAAGACGATACGCCAATTTTTTCTGCACCTAGAAGACTTCCTTTTAGTGAAAGGCAGATAATTGATAAGCAAGTTGAACAATGGCTTGAAGATGGGATTGTCGAAACTTCAGAGTCTGAATTCTGCAGTCCAGTTGTATTGGTGAAAAAACGCGATGGCACACCCAGGTTGTGTATAGACTACCGACGCATAAACAAAGTAATAATTAAGGACAGATTCCCACTGCCTTTAATTGAAGACCAACTCGATCGACTACAAGGCTCCAAGGTATTTAGCACGATTGATCTAACAAACGGGTTCTTCCACGTTGACGTTTCTGATGCAAGCCGCAAGTATACATCATTTGTAACACATAACGGTCAATATCAATTTGTTAAGGTTCCATTTGGATTGTGCAACTCTCCTGGCGTTTTTCAGAGGTATGTAAATGCTATATTTCGAGATTTTACAAAAGAGGGAATTGCTCTCCCTTACATCGACGACGTTATAATTCCGGCAACTGACGAAAAAGAAGCGCTAATTCGATTAGAAAAGGTTCTAAACTTGTGCAAAGATTATGGGCTTCAAATTAACAAGAAGAAATGCCAATTTTTACAAAGACGAGTGGAATTTTTAGGCCACGTTATAGAAAATAACCAAGTCGCTCCATCAAGTGCGAAAATAGAAGCAGTTATGAAGTATCCATTACCAAAAACGTTGAAACAGTTAGATAGTTTCCTTGGCTTAGCCGGGTACTTTAGAAAGTTCATACGCAACTTTGCATTAATTGCAAAGCCGCTGAATGATTTGAAGAAGCAAAACATTGTATTTAACATGGAGGATGAACAAATGAAATCATTTAATACTTTAAAAACACTTTTAAGTCAAAAACCAGTATTAAGTATATACAATCAGACGTATGAAACGCAAGTACATACAGACGCATCCATAAATGGTTACGGCGCTGTTTTATTACAAAAATCTCCAGATGATAGTCAATGGCACCCCGTGTATTATATGAGTAAAAAGACGATGGAAGCTGAGCGAAAATTTTGCAGCTACGAACTCGAAGTACTTGCTGTAATAGAGGCTCTTAAAAAGTTTAAAGTTTATTTATTGGGTTTACATTTTACCATTGTAACCGATTGTAACGCGTTTGCCAAAACAATAGACAAAAAAGATTTATGTACGAGAGTAGCTAGGTGGATAATGTTGTTGCAAGAGTATGACTACGCTATCGAACACCGTTCTGGTTCAAGTATGAAACACGTAGACGCATTGAGTAGATTTCCAATTTTAACAATTGCCATAGATGACGTTACTTTAAAGATCAAAGATGCACAAGCACAAGATGACGAACTGCGACTAATTAAAGAAATTTTGCAAGAGAAGGAAAGTTATGAAGATTATTTTATGAAGGGTGACATTTTATATAAATTAGTAAACGACTGCGAGTTATTAGTCATACCCAAATGCATGCAAAAAGAAATTATACGACGAGCCCACGAAAAAGGGCATTTCGCTTTAGCAAAAACTAAAGATATTATATCCAGAGAATTCTATTTTTCCAAACTGAATGAAAAAATTCAAAAATGTATTTCCAATTGCGTTCAATGCATCGTTGCCAATCGCAAAAGAGGAAAACAAGAGGGCGAGTTACATCCATTACATAAAATAGATACTCCATTACATACGTACCACGTCGATCATTTAGGACCGTTAGAATCCACAAGCAAAATGTATAAGTATATATTTGCAGTAATCGACGCATTTACAAAATTTTCTTGGCTATATCCTACCAAATCAACATCAGCAAAAGAGGTCATCAGTAAGCTAATGACGCAAAGCATCAATTTTGGTAATCCAGTTAAAATTATCTCTGATAGAGGTTCGGCGTTCACGTCCGACGAATTTAAAGAATACTGTCGATCAGAGAACATAAAACACGTTAAGATAACTACAGGACTACCACGTGCCAACGTCCAAATTGAAAGATTGAACAGCACAATAATTGCAGTTTTATCGAAACTAAGTATCGAAGATGCAACAAAGTGGTATCGTTATGTCGACCGAGTACAACAGGTACTAAATTCCACATATCATCGAAGCATAAATATGACACCGTTCGAAATGATGATTGGGACCCGAATGAGGTCTAAAGAAGATATTTATATTAAAGAACTCATCGAAGAACAATTAGTACAACAGTTTAATCAAAATAGAGACGAAATGCGCAACGACGGGAAAAAACAAATCCTTAAGATTCAAGAAGAAAACAAAAAATCATACAATCTGCGACGTAAAAAAGCTCATATTTACAAACTAAATGATATTGTTGCTATAAAACGCACACAATTAGGTAGCGGTTTAAAGCTCAAACAAAAGTTTTTAGGCCCCTATCGAATTACTAACGTAAAACCGAACAACACTTACGATGTCCAAAAACTGGGTAACGGCGAAGGTCCAAAAACAACAACAACGTGCGCAGAATTTATGAAAGAGTGGCTTAATACATTTGATGACGACGATTCTACTTAGTTATTCGAGACGAATATCACGCAGGATGGCCGATGTGTGGGAATGAAACGATATGGCAGCACAGAAAAGCCAGAAGAAGAATAAGAAGAAGAAGAAGATCAGCAACGCGAGGTGAAGGTGTACGACGTGCGGCAAGATTGAGCAGAAGTAGCTTTAATATACTTATAAATCTATAAATCGTTTTGCTTTGTATTTATAAATCGTTTAACTTTGTATACTTAAATAATGTTTTTTAATAAACCACATCAGTAATTTGTCAGTATAACTAATCTTGGCATTTTTAATTCATTCGAGAGTAAAAATTCAAAGAAAACATGTTATAATGAACGTTTCTGGGATTACGACTTCAGAAAATGCATCTGGTACATTCGGACATTTGACGAACGACTGGTAAATTAGTTCACATCTTTATAAGCACTTGGCTCTTCAGTATGAAAGTTCATACGGACGGACCTGCCGTAACCGATTGATGCTAATTGACTTATACTATGTTCGGACCGACAACGAAAACATGTTTTCGTGGGAAAAACTGGTTTTCGCTGAAAACTACTTGAAAACTTACATTCCACTAATTATAATCGGTGCCTGCTCTAGTTTAATCGATTTTATTGGAAGACATATTTTGTCGGCTCTAAATTGTCACTTGATATTGGTTTACATTCCATATACAAATACAGCTATCGCTTGATATTCTCATATTAGGGAGATTCTCTTGCTCTTGCAAAACCTTGCACGGTGCAGAAATTGCAGAATTTTCCTCTTTGTGCAACGGCACAACAACAAACACACGCAGAAAATTATTTGCAATGGCTGTAAAATATGTCAGACCAAAACTCATGTTTATTTTCGTGCCGTCATATATCACTAGATTCTGCAATGTGAGTCTCTTGGCCTTGCATATTTCGGTATAGGATTTTTTCATTTTGTGTCATCGTGCAATCTTGCAAGAGCAAGAGAATGCCGCTATTGATAGTTGTCAGTGAAATCTCATCGAAAACAAACATTGTCGGTCCGAACGACTTAGATTCCACAACATGCAAATGTATTTTCAAAATATTTGCAATGTCAGTCCGAACATGGTATTAAGCGGAACCCGTCGCATGGTTTGTTGCTACGAAGTTCTGCCATAAAAAAGAACAAACTTACAAATTAGATAGCATTTTTTTTGTGAGATACGTAAAATAAAAACACCTCTCTTCAATGTAGCATGTAACAAATTGAACTGATCAGGAGTATATTCTTCGGATACTGAGAACACTAAAATTGTAAAAACTAAACTAAAAGTTCCTAAGAAATTTTGATTTTCGACATTTTCAGATTTTTAATGAATTTAGGTCAAAAGTATAGGATCACGAAACATTGGCAATCTTCCGATTGAAGTGACGATAAAGTAGAGCAGACTTGTTTTTGTTGTTGTTATTTTTTTCGGTAGATTTGCAGTGGCAGTATGGAATCATATGGGGTTAAATATATTTTTTAGCATAAAAAATTGTCTTCTTCAGACTCATAAACTTTTTCAGCTATTTTTGTTTAGATCATTAGCGGACTAAATTGGCTCATTACAATTTCCATTAATTATGTTAATCCCCGGTCTACCGTATTAAAACATTTTTTTTTTTCGTGTTTTTTTATTCAACATTGTTCCCTTCGAGGGTCCTTTGCTTAAAAATAGGCTTAAGGCTCGGCGATTAGCTCTTCATTCGTGCAAAATTTCTTCCCAGTGAGCATTCTTTTAAGATCTGAGAACAGGAAATAGTCGCCAGATCCGAAGAATGTGGTGGATGCGGAAGCGATTTGAAGCCGAATTCATGGCTTTTTGCCATGGTTTTCATTAACTTGTGACACGGTGCATTGTCTTGGTGAAACATCACTTCAAATGCGACCTTTTTTGGCGATTTCGGTGTTTTGTCAAAAGTGAACTAGCGGAATCCACTTTGCGCAGAGCTTTCTCTTACCCAAACATTCGGGAAAGATATGACGTACACGTTCATTTGATATGTATAGAGTGCCTGCTATCTCGAACAAAAATATTATTTTGTTTCCTTTTTTGATATTTTCATCGGTATCAACCTTTTTATGGGCGTCCACAGCGTTCAAAGCCTGCGCTGCTCAATTCACCACGTCTAATTTAGCATCCCTATCCTTGGTGGTTGGTTTTCCTTGAGCAGTGTCCGGAACTCATCAACGAACCAAATTTTTGCTTCAACAGTATATTTTCACTTCCAAAGTCAACACGCGAAACTTTTTTTATCCTTTTTATCCATTTTATAAAATTAAATGAACATATTTTGGGGTATTTTATTCTGGAAAATGAATCAAGAGATCATAAACCCGGCTTAGCCCCATTATACTAAATGTTGTAATTTTCTAGTTATTCTTTATAACATATATTGGTAATTTTTTGCTTATCTTAATAAAATTGTGGTAAAATATTTTTTCAGCAAACTTTAATGCGCAAAGTAGAAAAACCAGTTAAGACCGTCCTTTAATTCTATTAGAATATGTTGGATTCCACTAGAACACATTAGATTAATTTCTATAAGCTCTTTCGGTCCACGAACGTTATTTGCCATTTTTTATTATCCCTCGCAACATGGATTTCTCAGAAAGTCTATAAATCGTACGCGAAATAAGAGAGCCACACGCCACGCCAACGGCTTCATTTCTAAGAAACGCCAAATCATTTAAAATACTTTTTCGCATTAATGGCTTTATTTGCACCAAAGGCATACATACGAGTATATTTACTCCCACACACGCGCACGTTCCTATTATGCCCTCCCATTCCATCGACACGATTTATGCACACATTTGTACACCCACGTAGGCAACGTGTAAATCCTCTCAGAAGAGAGTGTGCAAACCGCCTGCCAACCAATTTGGCTGTTTGAGTTCGATTGTTTTTATCGGCTTACATTTAAAAATAAAAGCGCTGAGATTTAGCTGTGATTTAGCTTTCATGATGAGGGTAAGAGTACTGGGCGGTGGGAGCAGCGGCAAACACAAAATGTATGTTAAAACAAGAAATGAAAACAAAATAAAAGAAGAAAGGTAAAAATAAAATGTTGTTTCCTGGAAATCGAAGTCTTATGCGTCTTATGCCCCGAGAGGTGGGCCTAAATGTAGCGAAAAAGTAAGTCGTAAGTAAACGGTGGAAAATACAACAAACAATATACTGTGAACTTTCCTCCTCCCTTCGGCACTTAGTATGTGGTTTCATTTCTTTTACGCAATACAAACGCCACTGTTGTTGTGGCATTGTTACTTTTCAGTGTGGATTTTATTGCTTTTGTTTTATTTCAAATGTTTTCTTTCCCTTTTTTTTTGAACATGCACAATAATCTATACATAAACGCCTATTTGAGTGGCTTGTTTTCTTTCAACAAAAGGTGGAAACATAGTCTACGATAAATATCTTTAGAAAACTTTGCTCATTTAGGTGTTTAAGAGGCGCTATAAAACGAATATACCCCCCACTCTTGAGCATTAGGCTCAGTTCGTATTGTGGGCGACGAAAACTTCCGGCAAAGTCGGCATCGAGAATCTGCTCAGACACTTTGCTTAAGTACAGAAAATGGATATTATTTTAAGAATGCATAGTTCTCTAGGTAGGCAAACACCTTTTATCAGGAATCTTTATAGTGAGAAGCATAGAATTTGCATTGGTGTAAATTGCCTAACACCTATACAAAGTACTGTTTATATGCTCTTTGCATAATAGCGTGAAAGGAGTAGAATAGCACAGAAGAACGCGTGTTAGGGAGCAATGGAACAAAGTTCTAATGTCTGTCATATAAAACCCCAACTTCTGCTTATATGGTTTAGCCGGAGCTTTGTTGATGACCGTCTGCTGGGTTAGTTGATATCGCTATTAACACTTGGTTATTCTGTCTGGAAGTTAAGCACCTATGTAGTGAACTTTCAGTAACCCGTTAAAGCAGCATCGCATGGTTAACGTAGATGAATAGACCCAATGATCTACACTCTTAAAACTGGAAATTAAAGTTCGAACATTTTTCTAATAGGTAAAGGGGAATAAGGAATGTATTGATTCGATTTTATTCACTTTAAACACAAGGGCATGTTGTCATCACAAATATATTCTCTCTGAATTTCAATTCTAGAACTCATAAGCTCACCGATATGCTCGGTGCAAATTTTGGTGTATGTGTCCTTGAAAATCTATAGATATATAATAATTGACCAACCTTATCATATTTGGTTGAAATTGGTCAGCCATTTCCTGTGATATACTTGTAGCATTTCATCTAAAAGTAAACGGTGCCACACCCATTGTCCTATTTTTACAACAGCTTCCATAAGCGCCTTTGGTATCGAAAGGCTCGGAGAGGTCCTCCTCAAACCTGACATTGCTTCTGGAATTGTTCAAAGTCAGTTTACAGAGACATGCTAGTTTTGCAGGGATATCAATTTCAGACATAGCAGCATAAAGGCAGCTCCTTTTCATGCTGTCGAAAGCAGCTTTAAAATCGACGAGAGAGAGACTCTCTTCTTACGGGTTTTTTCCAAGATTTAGCGCAAGGTAAGTATCTGGTCGGTTGTTGATTTTCCAGGTCTAAAGCCACACTGATAAGGTCCAATCAGTTTGATGACGGTGGGTTTTACTGCACAGAGGTGAGTGTGTATCTTCGCTGCAACAATCTAACCCGTCTACAATCTAAGACCGTCTATCACAACATGATCGATCTGACTGGTGGCTTTTCGATCCCGAGACAGCCAAGTAGCTTGATGAATTTTCTTACGCTGGAATCTAGAAATAATTATAAATAATATGACCACTTATAGATATAAAGCACTGGCTGCCAGGGCCTTCAGCTAATGTTATAAAATCTTAGTCTATTATATTCTCATTTGTGATCGATTTATATAACGTAAATTTAGATACAATAAAAAGATAAATTTCAAAGCAAAAGTAAATGAATTCCACACATGGCTTCACCCTTCACCACTTAATGAAATGCATGTATCGATTTATATAACGTAAATTTAGATACAATAAAAAGATAAATTTCAAAGCAAAAATAAATGGATGCAAATTTTGTAACTAAACTAAGGATGCATGTATGTAACTAAACTAAATATTTAATTTGCAAAGCGAAATATATTTAGATATGATTTCTATGTTACTGTCATCAGTCCGTTCTAGATATAAAGAAGGTTTTTTGTTAGAAAAAACATTAGCTCTGATTCGTTGAAGTGCCGGGCAGGTATCGAGGAGGTGTATAACTGTGACATCATTTGATCCGCAGAACACGCAATTTGGTTTATTTACGCCATTTAAGATGTGAGCATGTGTAGCAGTTGTGTGTCCTATTCGAAGTCTTATAAATGTCCTTATATTTTTACAAGTCGCTTTTCCTGGGTATAAAGGCTTTGTTCCCGCAGGATTAAATTTTTTGTAGTGGTGATCGTAATTACTCCATTCTCTTACTTGGATTTCATTTACGTATGTTTCAACAAGTCTGCGTATATCTTTATCGGTGAAATAGTCAAAGAAGTGGAGTGGTTGTTTGGAAGCTTCTTTAGCTTTTTTATCGGCAATTTCGTTGCCATGAATTCCGATATGGCTAGGCACCCACATTATTTTTATACAGTTATTGCTTTGCAATAGCATGCTACGAATATTGGATATTAAAGATGTATTATTGGTATTAAATATAGCTTCAATTGCCGATCTACTGTCGGTACATATAATGCATTTATTTCCCATTCGGGAAGCAAATTGTACTGCCTCAAATATTGCGGCTGCTTCGGCAGTAAATACCGAGCAGTAGGATGGCAAGGAACCGACCATAATAGTAACACCTAGCTGGTTTGTCACAGCAAACGTTGTGCTAGTGTCTGACTTGGATCCGTCCGTATAATACAAGTTCCAATCATCATTTAAGGACTCTAATACAGCATTAAACATTTGTTTGTATTCATTACTGCTGGTAGAATATTTTGGGTACTTAAGTAGGATGTTGATGAGTGATGAATTTGGAAGCGCACTTGGAGGATACTCTGAAGTTTTAAGAAGTGATGGAGTGGTTACGATGTTCAGCTGTTGAACTAGACTTAAGCAACGCATAATAGTAGACGGCTTACGACTAGTCTTAAGATTTCGTATAGAACAATTGATTTGCGAAAAAATCAATTCATTTCTGCAGTGAAGTAGCCTCGGTATAAGCTTCATGGTGTTACGCATGGTCCGGTAGTTTATATGTGGTAATCCAGCTTCAGATAGAATTGCCTTAATTGGTGACGTTGGGAAGGCGCGAATGCTTCTTCTGACTGCTGCGTGGTAGGGTGCGTTCAAGAGCTTAATGTTTGTATTAGCGCAATGTCCGTAAATACAAAGTCCGAAGTCAATTTTAGATAATATTAAAGCTTTTGTTATATTGACAAGAGTATTTGTATGTACTAAGCAGTATTTAGAAGATAAGAATTTAATTATATTCAATCTAGAAAAAAGACTTACTCTAACATATTTACAATGCTCTTTGAAAGTTAATTTGTTGTCGAATATAAGTCCTAAGATTCTTAATTTATTAGTATGTGGGAGATCAACGTTTGAAAAGGATATATTAGAAAGGAGCACTTTTGTTTCCGACATATGTGAAAAGTTTTACATTTGCTAGGCGATATATTAGCGCCTGAAATTTTTGACCAATTACTTATTTTATTCAATATATTTAAAAATATGTGTTTAACTTGGTTTAGATCTTGAGTTTGAGAAAATATTAAAACATCATCGGCATAGATGCAGTGTTTGACAGCTCCACTAGAACTTATAATTGTACTTATTTCATTGAACGCAATGGTAAATAACGCGACAGAAAGAGGTGATCCCTGTGGTATACCATTAAACAGATCGTGTAGACCGGATTTATGCTTATTGGCAATAACAAAAAATTTGCGGTGGTTCAAAAACGATTTTATTATATGATATAGTTTTTCGCCAACATTCCATTTTTTAAGTTCCCTGAGTACCATGTGAGGTCCAATCCTGTCAAATGCTTTTTCAAAGTCTAAACTTAGCACAGAAACGTGATTTCGGTTTGACAAAGCCGTGGAGGCATAGTGTTCGAAAAATAACAGAGCGTCAGTTACTCCTAAACCTTTTTGGAAGCCAAATTGTTGGGGTTTTATAAAAGCGTTTGCTTTGGCAAACCACATAACTCTTACAGATATTATTTTCTCCAGAATTTTGGACATGCAAGGAAGTAAGGATATGGGTCTATAATTTTCTATTTGAGAAGTAGGTTTATTGGGCTTGGGGATGGGAAGGATGGAAGCTGTCTTCCACTCCTGTGGATAGATTCCCTCGTTGAGGATTTTATTGTAAAGAGAAATTATACGTATTTTAAGGGATCGAGGGAGATTTTTAAGGATGGGATAGGAAATTTTGTCCAATCCTGGAGTTTTACCAGTCATCGATGCAATTGTTACATCGAATTCACTTAATGTGATGGGAGCATCTGCTTGGACGGCTCTGGGTGAGGGAAATGGGTTATTGTAGTTTTCAGAGATTGTTTGGCTTTTTAAGGTGTTGAAATCATTGTGAAAATTATGACTGTTGGAATTATCTGACCATGTGTCCGCAAACTTCTGAGCAATGTCTTGAGGGTTATAAATAGGACCTTGGGCTGAATGTATAAATGGTATGCTGGATCGTTGTGAGGAGCCTGTAAGAATTTTAATGTCTGACCAAATTTTTTTTGTGCTCGAAAATGGGTTGATATTGGCGGTGAGTGTTTCTAAAGCTTTTCGTTTGGTAGATTTTAATTCTTTTCTAAACATCGCGTTCGCTTTTTTATAGCTTATGAAATTATTGTCAGTTCTGGAATGTTTGTATTTGGACCATAATTTTTGTTTATTGTTCCTTAAAATTGTTAGGAGATTTGACCAATATGGCAATTTAGCATGGAAATGCTTGGTACTGGACTGGGGTATCGCGTAATGTGCTGCTGATCGGATGATTGTTTTAATGGCGGCAGCTTCAGCGTTTATGTTTTTTGCCAGGGGTTTGCTGTCCGAAAATAAAACAGAAAGACGATGAAAGTTTGCCCAATCTGCCTTCTCCGTTAAGAACTTTGATGTGGGTCTTACTTTATACCAATTAGGGATGGAAATGGAGGTTATAATCGGAAAATGGTCACTATTATGGAGGTCTTGAAGTGTATTGGAGGAAAGTTTGGGTGCAATTGGTGTGGAGGCAAGGGTGATGTCGGGATGGGTAAACGGTTTATGAGTGGAGAAGTGAGTGGGTGATCCATAGTTAAGGACGACTAGGTTGTGAGAAAGTATTATATCCTCAATGATGTACGGGATGTAGAAATTGACAATAGTGATTTTGAAGCCGATGTCAATTTCCAACGCCAAGCAGGAAATGCCAGAAGTGACCAGGATGAGTTTATGGTTGATGGAGTTTTTAACGAGAATTGCAATGCCTTGCTTACAGGAAGTGTTTTGACTGCTATTAGAAAAGTAACTTGTGTAGTTTTTAGGAGAATACGCTATCTTATTAGCGGGGAGATGCGTCTCTTGTAAAGCAACGATTTCAGGAGAAAATTCATTAATTAAAATATTTAAATCAGGGTAATTATTAAATAGTCCGTTTATATTCCATTGTAATATTTTAATCATATTTCATTTGTACTTGGAAGTCTGTAGGGAGGTAGGATAAGGGGGGAAAAATGGAAGCGGGAGTATCAGAAGAGGTAAGTTGGGAAATAAAATTTGCGATAGTTGTTGTTGTTGTTGAGTCATCGACTGGAAAAGTGGTTTGACTGGTATTTATTTTGTTTGTTTGACTTGCGTTGTTTTCTTTTGCTTCATCGTTCGTTATATTAGTATCGGGGTTGTTGTTGCTCGAACGTATTTGTTCTGCTTGGGTTTCATTATTGTTTTGATTTGGTTGTGTATTGTTTGATTTTTTGATACATTAGAAAAGGAAAGAGGGGTCTCGTTAAGAGGTGATGGTATTTGCATTTTTTGCATTTTGATCGCTTCGCGCATAAAGCACTTACTATCTGTTTTAATCTTTATTACTTGTTTCAATTGAACAAACTTTGGGCAAGATTTACTGGAAGCGGGGTGGTTGCCAGAGCAGTTTGCGCACAAAGTGCGAGAGCATACTTCTGGAGAGTGAGGAGGGAGAGCGCATGAGTCGCAGGTGGATGTTTTATTACATCGCTTTGCTGTGTGGCCGAACAATTGGCAATTTTTACACCTCATGGGATTTGGGTAGTATGGGCGTACTTTAGTTGTATACCATGATACTTCCAATTTCTCAGGCAATTGATATATATCAAAAGTGAGTAAAACTACTCCGCTAGGTACTTGTTTGCCATCAACATATTTTGGAAATTTGTAAACTGACGCAACACCCTGGGCTTTCAGGTTTTCAATAATTTCATTTTCTGAAATATCATTAAGACATGGTGCGTAGATTGTGCCTTTGGAGTAATTCAGGTTGTAATGCAGCTCAATTTTTACATTACATATCCCGTGTAAAGTGGTTGTTTTACAAAACTTGTTTGCGATATTATCGTTTTTAACAAAAATTAATAAATTTCCGTCTTTTAGTTCGGATATATTGATGATTTCTGAACTAATAGCTTTTAAAGCTTTATGCACAGCAAAGCAAGAGTACTTGTTTAAAGGTTTTATTGAGTTTGATGCACTTGCCACTAAAAATCTTGGGTTATCTTTCTTAATTAATGGTAAAGCGGGAAACAAGTCTTTAGTTATAGATTGAGGCTTTTTTCTTTTTGCTTTTGGGCTTGATAACAGGGCGAACCTGTTTTGCCCGAGAGGGGGGCCCTCAAGGGGCATTATTGCTTATGAAATATACACAATTAGTAAAAGCACACGTGGCTTACCAATGGAAGAAAATGTGGCATATTATTAGTATGTGGTGGTATTGGCTAAAATAAATAAAATCGATGGAGGATAATTTAGTATAATTTTTGCTTCGAGTTATCCATTCACGATTTTATCGAATAATGAAGTTGATCCCTGCGAGTCTGAAGTTTTCGGTGTCACCGGAACTTAGCTCTTCCTTAGTTGTTAATAAAGAAAATTGTTCATTTACTAGAAGATAGGAGAGGAGAAATGGGTTGCAATGTCACCTTATAATAGGTAAACAGTTGCCTATTTTAATGAGAATGTAGACTAGGACTTTGTCTTACCGAATCATACACAATTCAACGTTCCACTCCGTCAAAGTAATATAATCAATGCTGCAAATCGTTATTTCGAAAATTATGTACATTAGGTCAAAAGGTGTTACATTACTTATAATTACACTACTCAACAAATATATAAGAAAAATGTGCTACTGATGTGTTAAGAGATCTGTGGAGTATTTGCGGTGTTCAGAGTACATATATTTAAGTTCAAAAATATTTCGTTCACGAATAGCTTTTGCCACTTAAGTTAATGGTGGCGATTCATACCCTACACCCCTTGACTGCAACACAAAAAATCCCACGTTTGGAAATGTTAACATCATGTCTTGTTTTAGCAACCCAAAATTAAAAAAAACAGCCTCTAATATTACAATCGCAAAATGACAGTAAACAGGTGTTGCCAAATTACTTCAAGGTCAGCGGTCTGAAGTGCATTAGTGCGGCAATTAGAAAATGCTGCAAAATTGAACGAAAGATAATATAAGAGAAAATGCGTGGCACTCATATTTGGTATAAAAGCGCAGGTTAACAGCAAATTAATCACAGTTCACCCAAATCCATCAAAGCAGCTAATTTAGTTATAAGCAATGGGCTCCAAGGTGATTTCGATTGTTATTAATTTTATACATACATTACAATAGAATTTTTAAAAATCTCTATTTTTCGGTAGGTTTTCGCTGCTCTTGTGTGTTGCTTCGCACTGGTGGTGGCCAGTGCCTTACCATACGGCCATCATGGACATGGTCATGGGGGTCACAGTGCTTCCAGTCACGCTTCGGTGCATTTAGTCTCACACGACGATCATCACGATCATCACGATCATCATGGTCACCATGGACACGGACACGGACATGGACACGATGATGGTCATGATTCACACGCTGAGTACAAATTCAATTACGGCGTTAAGGATACGAAGACGGGTGATATCAAAGAGCAGAGTGAGCATCGTCATTGTGATAAGGTAACCGGACATTATGAACTGATTGAAGCGGATGGTCACAAGCGAACTGTGCACTATACGGCTGACAAGCACAGTGGTTTCCATGCGGTGGTACACCGTGAACCCACACACCATCATGCAGCTGAACATGGACACACCAGCTACCATGGCGGACACGCCGAGGTTGAATCGCACGATGGTGGAGACGGAGGGGATGGTGGTCATAGCCACGGTCATCATTATGGACATGGTTATGGGCATGGTCATGATCATGCTCATGGTCATTCGAGTGGCTTCTCAATCAAACAAGAACATGGTGTTGCGGTACATCATCATGGTGGTCATGATTTCGGTGGACATGGTGGCCATTAGATGATTTTTCTGTACCAATTGATGATGGATTTTTATTGTTGTTATGAAGAGAATATTTTTACTTTAGTTGAAATTGAAATGACTGTTGAAATTGATCTGATATTATTAAAGTTACTTAAAAGTTAACAAATATGGAAAATGTCTTATTTTGAAAATGTTTTGAAAATGTTTTTAGAATGCAAATTGATTATCTCGAATTGAATATCCCTTTAAATAAATTTGCTTAAATTCCTACCATTTCATAGAGCCACATTTCGCACTTAGAAGCAACCGCAATCCATCTCTACAATTTTTAGGTCAGAGAGATTTGAAGGGTTCAATTTATCCAAGGCTAGTTAAGCTGTTAAGAACTACCACAAGTTTTTTTTGTGAACTTCTTAATATACACTTATATTCTTAAAATAATCCTCAGCAGTTGATTATCTCGAATTGAATATCCCTTTAAATAAATTTGCTTAAATTCCTACCATTTCATAGAGCCACATTTCGCACTTAGAAGTAACCGCAATCCATCTCTACAATTTTTAGGTCAGAGAGATTTGAAGGGTTCAATTTATCCAAGGCTAGTTAAGCTGTTAAGAACTACCACAAGTTTTTTTTGTGAACTTCTTAATATACACTTATATTCTTAAAATAATCCTCAGCAGTTGTTTGAAATCTAAGTATGACGTCTTTAAAATACGTGCTCTAGGGTTAAGTGGCAAAGTTAATTTATTATGCATATTTCCTGAACATCATAATAAGTAATATTCAAAAACATAGTAATATATGTATAATAAAGATATTTTCAGAAAAAAGTTGATTTTTTGTTCCTGATAAAAGATTCAAACTGCAGATCTAACCATTCCAGTTTTCTCCTTCTCCCAAGAATATTAAGATCCCAGAATAATACACATACCGTGAGGACTTTCGTGCTTGTCATGCCTATGAGAAATATAATCAACATCCTTTCATTTGATTTTTGTGATCAGATACTAATAGTTGACAACAACCGTTCAGTACTTTCGAAGCCCCCATGTACCATTATAATGATTTCTGTTATTACATTTGACTTAATACCATATACCATATCGATCAGTAATATTAAGATACAGATGAATACAATCCAATATGACAAATACTTATCGGCTGTAGACTCCTGCTATTTTCAAATGTCAAAATCGGGGGCATATATACAGATCTTTTAGATAGATTACATTTAAAATAATAAGAAACATATATTAAAGGTTATAGACTGACTTGGTTCCTACATTTTGCTTAATGTCCTCGAATAAGACGTATATACATATGTAGGTCTCAAAACGTATGGCACATCCATCGTTGCGCAGTAAAAATACAAATAAATGTAAATTATACATTATTATAATTCTGTATGTCACACATTCGTCTATATGCACATAATAAGGGATAATAATTTATTTAACAAGTAGTCTTTAAGACCTATTGATTATTTTCCTGTATAATTTTATGCTTTTCTTGCGGCACAGATGTCGAAAGCCTACGTAGCGCACTGAGCAACGACGATTGTAAGAACGGAAGGGGAAAGAAAAAATGCAATATTTTTGGAATGGCATGAATGAACAAACATTTTTTTGCAAATTATTAAAGTTGAATTTTTTCCGTTTCGTTTTTTTCGCGTAAAGAACACATGACAAATTTCAATTATTTAAAAAACAATTTTGACAAATAATTTTATTTAAACAAATGGATCGTGAAAACATATACATATGTAATATTGCACGATCATGCTTCTTTGACTTCACAAAATTTCATTGATTTTTCTGCAGCAGTTTATGAGAAAATAATTTTACAATTTTATCTTCAAATATCTATCTTCAATTTCAACCTTCAATAACTTTAACAAAAAAAATCTTTGACGAAATATTTATATCACAGGGTATGTGTCTAGTCCCCTTTCTAATTAACTGCTAATTTTCAAAATCGTCGATTTTGCGAAAATTTCATGGACCACTTGACGTGGTTTGACCCAAAAGTATAATTTTTTCGGAATCTCTAACGTGTTTCCGAACCCGAAAAATCTGAGTTTTTATACTCTTGCATCCAGTTGCTCACCTAACGGTTGTACGTATCACCTAAAACTAATCGAGATAGATATAGGGTTATACATATATATACATTATAAATGATCAGGAGACGAGGAAAGTTGAAATCCGGTTAACTGTCTGTCTGTCCGTCCATGCAAACTGTAACTTAAGTAAAAATTAAGATATCTGGATGAAACTTGGTGCGTGGATTCCTTAGTACAAAAAAAATTTCGAGTTCGTAGATAATCGAACCACTGACACGCCCACAAATCTCCATTAACCAAAAACATATACTATATAGTGCCATAACTAAGCGCTAAATTAAGATAAAATTAAGATAAAAGATTAAGAAAAACTGCAATTTGGTACAGAGGATTTCAGTAGCAAGGGGCACCCGTGGGCAACATTTTTTGAAGACTGGGCGTGGCTCAGCCCTTTAACACGTTTTATGTACAAATATTCTGAGTACAAATCTTATAAGTACTTCTACAGACAGTGTGAAAATGGATGAAATCGGAGGATAACCCCGCTCACTCCCCATATAACGGTACTTAAAAACTACTAAAACCGCGATAAAGCAATAACTAAATATGCCAGAGACAATTAATTTTGCCTCAGAGAGTGAATAAGACGGCTTTATTGGAACACCGCCCACTTTTTAGTCAAGTCCCATATCTCGAGACCTCACCAACCGACTTCAACAAAATTGGTACGTAACATTTCTATCATATTTCTATATCACAGTGCAAAACTAGGCGAAAACGGACTACAACCACGCCTTATTCCCATATAACCCACTATTTTAAATTCCACTAGATTATTTCACTTTTCAGTACACAAATTAAGAAGCAATTAATATAACGGGATAAAACTTTACGCGAATAATGACCAAAAATTGTTCAAATCCAACAAAAACTGTTGAAGCCCGTACATACCCAATATTTAGACCCCGGTAACTATAGTTGGATCGGGTCAATGTGTGAGATATATAATATTAAAGGATAACTTCTCTGATAATGGTATGTCTCCCAAATATGGGATATACCCATATATAAAGATTTTCGAATTTCCGGGTGACTTTGTACCGCATATATTGGCCAATATGTCAGTTATCTCGATGAAAAAGAGAGAGCGTGTTTGGCTCTTAAGAGTGTATTTTTGTGCCTAAAATAAATAAATTTGAGCGAAAACTTGACTTACCCACCACACATATGTATGTATAACTAATTTACACAATTTTCGAACATCCCGCTGACTTTACTCTATATGATGGGTTTTACACCTTAAAGTATTTCCCTGGCTTTGGTTATTACTTTATATCAATGTGAAATAAGAGATGATGGAAAACAAGTAGCTTTCGTTATTGGGTATACGGTTTTGTGAAATCTAACAAAGTCTGATTTGAGTAGAATGGATTCATTATCGACTGAATTTTTCAGTTCGCTATAGAACCCGCCACAATTTTTTTTTAAACATTCAAGGATTACGACTTCAGAATGTGCATCTAATGTTTTCGGTCATTTGATTAAATGTCAGTATGGAAGTTCAACAACCTATTGATACTGAGTGACTTATACGATGGGTTCTGGTATGGAAACACTGGTAAGTTCCAGCCTAAAAAATTACTTACTAATAAATTAGATAGCACTTTGTTTTGTTTGTGACGCTAGAGTAGAGAAATTCGCAGATTGTTTACCGAACCATATTTTCAAATGTGACCAAGATACTGATATTTGCTTCAAAGGAAAAATTCAATTCAACACATAGGTTAAATATAATTCCTAAAAGAATATAAAACTAGTTAGACCGAGTAGACATAGAAAATATATGGCAATCTAATGTATTTAACTGTTAGTTAATCAATTAAATACATTCGATTTAAAACCGTTATCATATTTATTATTACGAAACAATAACAAGGTCAGCGATCTGCAGTGCGTTCGTAAGGTAATTAGAAAATACTGCAGAATTGAACTAAAGATAGTGTGAAAGAAAATGCTTGGAACTCAAATTTGGTATAAAAGCGCAGGTTAACAGCAAATTAATCACAGTTCACCCAAATCCATCAAAGCAGCTAATTTAGTTATAAGCAATGGGCTCCAAGGTGAGTTCGATTGTTATTAATCTTATACAAACATTACAATAGAATTTTTCAAAATCTCTGTTTTTCGGTAGGTTTTCGCTGCTCTTGAGTGGTGCTTCGCACTGGTGGTGGTCAGTGCCTTACCATACGGCCATCATGGACATGGTCATGGGGGTCACAGTGCTTCCAGTCACGCTTCACTGCATTTAGTCTCACACGACGATCATCACGATCACCATGGAGACGGACACGGACATGGACACGATGATGGACATGACTCACACGCTGAGTATCACTTCAATTACGGCGTTAAGGATACGAAGACGGGTGATATCAAAGAGCAGAGTGAACATCGTCATGGTGATAAGGTGTCCGGACATTATGAACTGAAGCGGATGGTCGCAAGAGAACTGTGAACTATACGGCTGACAAGCACAGAGGTTTCCATGCGGTGGTACATCGTGAACCCACACACCATCATGTAGCGGATCATGGACACACCAGCTACCATGGCGGACACGCTGAGGTTGAATCGCACGATGGTGGAGATGGTGGGGATGCTGGCTACGGTCATGATTATGGGCATGGTTATGGACACGATCACGGACATGGTCATTCCAGCGGCTTTTCAATCAAACAGGAACATGGTGTTGCGGTTCATCATTTCGGTGGACATGGTGGTCATTAAAAATTTAGGCAAACAAAATTCATAACGAAAGTTTGTTGTTTTATATAAAAAATAATTTTGTTGCGATTGTAATTTAATTTTTTATTGAAAATTGTTCTGATATTATTAAAGTTATTTAAAAGTTGATCCTTTTTTTAAATATGCTACGTAAAGAATAGAAAAATCTATCTGTCTAATTATTAAAGGGCTTCAAACTCGATAATTAGACAGAAAGACTCATACAGGGTATTTACTTCTTTTTATTTACTGTTTATAATTGACAGCAATTGAACAGAATTTTCTTTCAGGGACTTTTTCGTTTAAGGTTTATAAGGTTTGGATTTAAGTGACCACGTTTATGATCCAATCTTCGGAATGATGGAGTGTTCAAACATCTGAAACTTAAACGAGGCGGACCGGGGTTTATGCCTTTTCATATGTCACATGAATTTTGAGCTTCCTGGCATTATAAAATTTCCCCAATATCTGGTTGACAGCCAGTCAGTTAAGTTCTAGTAAAAAAAAAGTAGTTTTGGTTAAGTCAACCAGAACCAGATCCTATCTGACAGATGGCTGCTAACCAACATTGAAGTCATTTATTTATTAAGTCATTAAATTATTTGTATTTTTGAATACAATTGGTTTTTGTTAATGGAAGTATGCTAAAAGCTCTCCAATAGTTCTATAGTACAAATCGAATTTTAGTTCATGTTTCCGAAAATAATTACTATTCATGAGAAAAAATGGAACTATTAGTTATTACCGGCTGTAACTATGGGTTAACTTTTAGCAAGATATTACTAATCAATGCAAAATCGATAGATCTCGTCATTACAACAATTATACCCCGAACAGGGTATATCAAATTTGCCACGAAATCGTCGGAGACTCCATCAAATATACTTATATATAAATTATCTTCATGTTGAGATGAGTCGATTTAGCCATGTACATGTTGAATAAGAACTATCGCATTTAGTAAGATGTAAAGGCTTTGACGCCAAGCCTACGATATGTTTTAAGAAACTAAACTCTCCAATTACATATACTCGGATAAGCTGTCTTCGTTTCGTTACTGTCCAGCGAATCGAACAAACTATACCAGATACACTAACATGCCAGATATTTTCAGCGAAATCTTTTTAAAATCTAGTAAAAGGACGGATATCCCCAACGATTTAAATCTCCCCTAGACAAGCTTAAAGCTATCTGTCGAATTGATATGAACCCATTCCACGTGCAGAGCATCCTTTGAGGTAATTGTGCGTTCGTGGATTATACGTTCCAGTGAATACCAAAGGTGATATTTATAATTTACAACGGGTTGTTTGGGTGGTGTTTGAAGCTGCTTGAGGACGTTGTAGAGTAACTATAGCTGTATGCTTCGGTTGTTATCCAGTAAAGAATATTAGTCCTTCCAATACTCAATTCTTTCGTTCTTTGCTTCAAATTTATTTATACGAAAATTATATATGAACTCTATAACTTCCATTCGGTCCACACTATTATTAGCTATATACCCCCATTTCATTACTTATTAATTTTTCATCACCGTGCTTCATCGTATATATTTAGATTTTCTTATCAAGTGCCTTGCTCAGTTTTCGCAATAAAATCTTAAAGCATTGATTTCAAATACTCGAAACTTGCTTTCAACGGCAAATATAGCCGTCTGCCTAAACTGCGGGGGCTTGTTTTAGTGCTTTCGCCTATTTCACTTTCTTGCCTATTGCCTGGCGATTTGGATGACTTCTTGAATACGACTTGACCAAAAAAAAACATGTTTCCTTTTTTAGGTTTGCGAATTGTTCCAAGATTTTGAATGCAGTAAGTCGGGCGTTTTGCTTCACAGTTTCTGTCGTACTTCTGCACTGCAAAATAAATATTTCTCGTTCGAGCATTTTGACTGGTAACTGGCGAATGACAAGCAAACATTTTTATTCCAAGGTCTGAATCGAAGGGGGATTGTCCGCTTAAACTTTAAACTTTACATATCTCCACCGGAAAAAGTCTAACGGTGTGATATTACACGATCTTGGTGGCCAATTGACCGGCCCAAAAGGTGAATTTATCTGCTCACCGAAGTATTCCCTCAATAAATCCATTGATTGATGCGATGTGTGGGCCCCCTGCAGTCTTGTTGATACTAAATGCCGCCGAGATCGCGATCTTCAAATAGTCGGTTATCAAAACGCAATAACGGTCGCCATTGATGGTTACGTTCTCATTGACATAATTTTTGAAGAAATATGGAACAATGATCTCACCGACCCACAAACCGCACCAACCCGTTAGTTTTTCTGGATGAAATGGCAGCTATTGAATTGCTTTAGGTTGCTCCTCATCCCAAATGCTTCTTTACATACCCATTGAGCCAGAAATGAACCTCATCGCTGAACAAAATTTGGCTCGAAAAAGTCGGATCTTCTTGAAACTTTTCAAGATCTCTTAGAGCGTAGCGATCTCGTTTGAGAAAGTCGAGCGGCTTCAGTTCTTGCACAAGCTGTATTTTATTCGCTTTCGTTCCATACGTCCGTGCTGCGAACGGGGCCGAATCAACTCTCCATGGTTTTCGTGTACGCTCTCAGCTTCGGCTGCTATATTTTCTTCACTGCGTGCTGGACTTAGTCTACTCGGTCGATTGTTATCTAATAATTAATGCTGGGTCACAAGATGGGTGATGGTGTTGCAAAAAGTACGCTCAGTAATCCGATTGTGTTTCCATAAGTTAAGCGAAGCGCGTTCTTAACAGAATGTGCATTTTCGTAATAAAGTTGAATGATTTGTAAATGTTGTTCAGGCTTAAGTCTTTCCATATTGAAATATCAAACAATACTTAACAAAAATGATACTTGTGACAGCTTGACACAACTCACGCATGATCTGTCAAAAAAGTACCTCTACTTGGATCGTTATGTAAACTTTTTTTATTTGTGAAGGGTATTCTATCCGCGGCGCAACCGAACTTAACTTTTTTTCTTCTTGTAATTACTATTTAATGATTTCCACTGATCGTAATAGACAAAATATCGGGAACAGTCATAAATGGCAATAATTTCAATTAATTGGGCCTCAACAATGCTACTTATATATATATTTATAATTATAATTATATTAGATATAAATCTAACTTACTATTTCTAGTTTATTAGACATCCACCTGACTAGAGTTTGCATTGATCTCAAAATGTGGGTACAATTCGGAAGTTTTTTAGCTAAAAACTATGAACGTCGGAAATTAGGAATTTCATTTTTCATTTGGCTTCTTGTTATACTAATGCAGACTAAAGTAGTGAACAACGTTTGTATCTAATAAAACATCATAAAACAGATATTTGAAATATCTTTATAAATATTTTCAGGAAAAAATCGCTAAACTTACGAATATCGAATGTAAAACAATCGATCCGAAATATATCTTTATAAAACAGTGTAAAATGAAAGCTTATCGCAATGACGTCACTGCAATAACAGTGCAAGTTATGTTGTTGCAAGGGGCCGTAAATAATATTTCGGTATGTTCCGATGTAGTATTTTTATATACATGCATATGCACCGACTGCTTGCTAACTGTAAAACATTAAATTCGACAGCTAAAAAGTAGCGTACGAAAACGGGGCGTAGAAACTGGCACTCCGATGTTGCAATTCACTGTGGATTTTTGCGCATTTTTACGTAATAAGCGGAGAAATCTTTGGGCGGAATTAGTTTATCGAGTAATGGGTTTGGAAAAGTGGAGTAATCTGAATCACACCTGTCCTATTGATGTGAGTACCTACATAAACACATACATTTAATGTGGTTTTGAGTTTGAATATGTTTGTCGCTTTCTCTCGTTTTTGACAGCATGACGTATTGCTGGATGGCTACCGCTTCGAAAACAGGAAAATGGGCAAATTAATTCCATTCCCTAATGGGCATTATACTTTTACTAACTGGTGGTATTCTTATAATGTTTTACGCATGATCGTTACCATACATTATCAACTCTATGATAACTGAGTTGTCTGACAAAATATAACTATATGGCGTATGTACACAAAAATCTAGTTTTCATCTATCCTCATTCATTGATTCTTCTTCTTCTTAATAGGCGTAGACACCGCCTACGCGATTATAGCCGAGCTAACAACAGCGCGCCAGTCGTTTCTTTTTTTCGCTGCGTGGCGCTAATTGGATATTCCAAGCGAAGCCAGGGCCTTCTCCACTTGGTCCTTCCAACGGAATGGAGGTCTTCGTCTTCCTCTGCTTCCCCCGGCGGGTACTGCGTCAAATACTTTCAGAGCTGGAGTGTTTTCGTCCATCCGGACAACATGACCTAGCCAGCGTAGCCTCTGTCTTTTAATTCGCTGAACTATCTCAATGTCGTCGTATATCTCGTACAGCTCATCGTTCCATCGAATGCAATATTCGCCGCGGCAAATGCGCAAAATAAATCTTTCGCAGAACCTTTCTCTCGAAAACTCGTAACGGCGACTCATCGGTTGCTGTCATCGTCCAAGCCTCTGCACCATATAGCAGGACGGGAATTATGAGTGACTTATACAGCTTGGTTTTTGTTCGTCGAGAGAGGACTTTACTTTTCAATTGCCTACTCAGTCCGAAGTAGCACCTGTTGGCATGAGCAATCCTGCGTTGGATTTCTAGGCTGACATTGTTTGGTGGTATTAATACTGGTTCCTAAATAGACGAAATTATCTACAGCTTCAAAGTTGCGATTGTCAACAGTGACGTGAGAGCCAAGTCGCGAGTGTGACGACTGTTTGTTTGATGACAGGAGATATTTCGTTTTGCCCTCGTTCACTGTCAGACCCATTTTCTGTGCTTCCTTGTCCGGCCTGGAGAAAGCAGAACTAACGGCGCGGGTGTTGAGGCCGATGATATCAATATCGTCGGCATACGCCAGCAGCTGTACACTCTTATAGAAGATGGTACCTTCTCTGTTTAGTTCTGCAGCTCGAACTATTTTCTCCAGACAGTCACCGACTAACCTCTGACGCGTGCGGACGTTCACTCTTTTCGTGTGTTATCAGTATTCGCTTGTTTGTCTGTTTTCGGTATACCGTTTCGTTACTCTGTGATGCTCTCTGCGTATCAATTGATATCTTCAAAAAAAAAAAAAAAAAGTGCATAAATAGTTATAAGTGGTTGAGTAAGGTGTGTTCATAATGCCCCCTGGGGCCTACAATCCAGGGGAAAATAGGTTCGCCCTACTTTCCTCTAGTCCTCATACAAAACGAAAAAAAGCCAACAAATCTCAAGAGACTTTCCCTGAGCTCCCCCCCATTAACATCTCTAAAAACGACGACCCAAAATACATAGTTCTTAAATCATTAGAAGACAATAAACCACTGTCGAGTTTTTCATGCTTTGCGGTACATAAAGCCATTTTAGGCATTAGCAAAGATGTTAAATCCATTTCAGAATTGCGCGACGGAAGTCTTCTCTTACTAGTGAAAAATAAAAAAACTGCTGAAAAATTCACAAACACGATAACACTTTCGAACATCTGCAAAATTTCAGCCAATTACCATGAACACCTTAACTCCGTAAAAGGCAAAGGCACGATTTTCGCGCCATTTCTTAACCATTTGCCTGAAAAAGAAATTATTGAAGGCCTTGAAGATTATGGAGTAAGCGCAGTGTATAAATTCCAGAAGAAGCTTGAAGGTGTCATAGTCCCAACAGGTGCAATGCTCCTCACTTTTGATGCCTACAAGCTACCTGAGGAAATTGATGTAGCCTGGCGAAAAATTTCAGTCCGTCCCTACTATCCCAATCCGATGCGCTGCAAAACCTGTCAAAAGCTCGGACACACAATAAAAAAATGCAAAGGCCTTCCTACATGCGTCAACTGCAGTCTCCCCCCTCACAATGATAGCGAATGCTCAAGAACCATGTGTGTGAATTGCTCAGGCGAACACCCTTCCTCCGCAAACACTTGTCCCAAGTTTATACAGGCTAAAGAAATTTTAAAAATAAAAACCATCGACAAATGCAGCATGCGTGAAGCAGCAATTAAATACAGATCTCAGCACTCCTCCACCTCTTCTTTTACACCCTTTTCAACAATAATTTCTCTACCTGCACAAATAACCACTCCAAACATTCCCACTTCAGCCTCCACAACATCAAAACCTTCCGAAAACGACAAAACAAAAAATTCACCTCAAGCTTCAAAAAAAATTTCCACCTCTTCAAATAATACTTCAACTAACACTAGCTTACCAAACTCCAACAAATCTATCGCCCATTCATGGGCTTCTAGCACGACCACGCCAACAAACAACAAAACTTCAATCACCAATTCACCTTTTAATTCTACTTCGACCATACCCTTCTCTCTCACCAATTCTTCAACAATCAACCCCACCTCAAGTAACAATTATATCTTCCCCTCGCCCAGAAATAACGACTGTGGTGGTCTAATGCTCTCCGACTCAGTACAAGCTGAGCCAAAGAGCGTTGCTGATCATAACAGTGACTTCGAAATGTAATGCATCTCTCACTGCATGTGGCTACCGGCGCTCTGCTCGAAGAGTGTCAAAAGCAGTTACATGCGTGTGTGTATGCATATATTCGTTCTCCCATCACTTTTCGTTTTACCTCCATATCATTTGCTATTCATCATGTTATCAATTTTGCAATGGAATATGAATGGTTACCTCAATAACTATCACGAACTTGAAATTCTGATTAAATACTATTCCCCATCCATCATTCTTTTAACCGAAACTCACTTACCCCAAAACCAAACTGCCTACACTCCCAAAAATTACATAGGGCATTTCTACAATCTACCTCAGATCACTAGTAAAAAGCAAGGAATTGCAATATTAGTCAAAAGGAATATTCAACACAAGCTATCACCTATTCAAACAAGTTTCTCAGCACTAGCGATCGACATCAATACAACAACCAAGATAGTGGCTGTTTGCATATATCTACATTCCTCCCAAAGATACTTTTTCTACATCTGATATTTCACTACTTCTAAACCAATTCAGTACGCAATGCATCATTGGAGGCGACTTCAACGCCTGGAGTACTATCTGGGGATCTGATTACACAAACTCCAGAGGACAAAAAATTGAAGACGCGTTAATCTCATCCAATTTTATATCACTAAATAATGGTGCTCCCACCCACTTTTCGACTCACCACACCTTTTCTACAGTTGACATTACACTTTGTTCCGCAACTCTAGCCTCAAATTGCCAGTGGAAAGTCCTTGACTCATTGCATGGAAGCGACCACTTCCCTATCCTTACCCAAATAACCTCAGTCTGCAACCAATCCTTGGTAAAATTCACACCCAGATTTAAAACTAACCAAGCCGACTGGAAGAAATTCGGTCAAATGTGCGAAGAAATCAGTGCAGCCTCTCCAATTGCTAATAACATAAACCAAGAATCAGCTAAAATCTTAAGAGTTATACGATCAGCAGCTCACCTCACCATACCACAAACTAAACCAAATAGATTCAATAAAACCGTTCCTTGGTGGAGCTCCGAACTATCCACACTCCAAGTTACCAAGCAGAACTTGTGGCACCAATACAAAACCGTTCGCTCAATAGAAAATCTATTGAGATACAAAAAAGCAAACGCACAATTTAAGCGAAACGCCAAATTAGCAAAGCGCAAAGCATTTGAAGAACTCACCTCCAGCATAAACCCATCAACAAAGCCTAAAAAAATATGGAATGACATACGAATACTTACTCGCTCCCCAAGACAAATGTCCTTTACGTACATTAATTCCGCTAATGGACCACTCTCTGACCCACAAGCTATTGCCAACAATTTTGCTTCTCAGTTCTCCCTTTCCTCCTCCGATACATCCTTTTCAAACACTTTCCGCAACTGAAAAGCAAGACGACTAAACCAAGAACCACCAATCTCTTACCCTTTATCAATCGCAGCCAAGCAACTTGAGTCCAAAATCCTCGCATCAGAACTCGAATTTGCCCTCTCCTCAGTCAAAGGAAGTTCACCAGGCCTGGACAAGATTACATATCCCATAATTCAAAACCTGCCAAACTCAGTCAGGAGTAGACTACTCAAGCTTTCTTCTTCTTCTTAATTGGCGTAGACACCGCTTACGCGATTATAGCCGAGTTAACAACAGCGCGCCAGTCGTTTCTCCTTTTCGCTACGTGGCGCCAATTGGATATTCCAAGCGTAGCCAGGTCCTTCTCCACTTGGTCCTTCCAACGGAGTGGAGGTCTTCCTCTTCCTCTGCTTCCCCCGGCGGGTACAGCGTCGAATACTTTCAGAGCTGGAGTGTTTTCGTCCATTCGGACAACATGACCTAGCCAGCGTAGCCGCTGTCTTTTAATTCGCTGAACTATGTCAATGTCGTCGTATATCTCGTACAGCTCATCGTTCCATCGAATGCGATATTCGCCGTGGCCAACGCGCAAAGGACCATAAATCTTTCGCAGAACTTTTCTCTCGAAAACTCGCAACGTCGACTCATCAGTTGTTGACAACGTCCAAGCCTCTGCACCATATAGCAGGACGGGAATTATGAGCGACTTATAGAGTTTGGCTTTTGTTCGTCGAGAGAGGACTTTACTTCTCAATTGCCTACTCAGTCCGAAGTAGCACCTGTTGGCATGAGTTATCCTGCGTTGGATTTCTAGGCTGACATTGTTGGTGGTGTTTACGCTGGTTCCAAGATAGACGAAATTATCTACGACTTCAAAGTTATGACTGTCAACAGTGACGTGAGAGCCAAGTCGCGAGTGCGACGACTGTTTGTTTGATGACAGGAGATATTTCGTCTTGCCCTCGTTCACTGCCAGACCCATTTTCTGTGCTTCCTTGTCCAGCCTGGAGAAAGCAGAACTAACGGCGCGGGTGTTGAGGCCGATGATATCAATATCGTCGGCATACGCCAGCAGCTGTACACTCTTATAGAAGATGGTACCTTCTCTGTTTAGTTCTGCAGCTCGTACTATTTTCTCCAGAAGCAGGTTGAAGAAGTCGCACGATAGGGAGTCGCCTTGTCTGAAACCTCGTTTGGTATCGAACGGCTCGGAGAGGTCCTTCCCGATCCTGACGGAGCTTTTCGTGTTGCTCAACGTCAGTTTACACAGCCGTATTAGTTTTGCGGTGATACCAATTTCAGACATCGCGGCATAAAGGCAGCTCCGTTTTCGTGCTGTCGAAAGCAGCTTTGAAATCGACGAAGAGGTGGTGTGTGTCGATTCTCCTTTCACGGGTTTTTTCCAAGATTTGGCGCATGGTGAATATCTGGTCGGTTGTTGATTTTCCAGGTCTAAAGCCACACTGATAAGGTCCAATCAGTTTGTTGACGGTGGGCTTTAATCTTTCACACAATACGCTCGATAGAACCTTATATGCGATGTTGAGGAGGCTAATCTCACGGTAGTTGGCGCAGATTGTGGGGTCTCCTTTTTTATGGATTGGGCATAGCACACTTAAATTCCAATCGTTGGGCATGCTTTCGTCCGACCATATTTTACAAAGAAGCTGATGCATGCTCTTTATCAGTTCTTCGCCGCCGTGTTTGAATAGCTCGGCCGGCAATCCGTCGGCCCCTGCCGCTTTGTTGTTCTTGAGGCGGGCAATTGCTATTCGAACTTCTTCATGGTCGGGTAATGGTACGTCTGTTCCATCGTCATCGATTGGGGAATCGGGTTCTCCTTCTCCTGGTGTTGTGCGTTCACTGCCATTCAGCAGGCTGGAGAAGTGTTCCCTCCATAATTTAAGTATACTCTGGGCATCAGTGACTAGATCACCTTTGGGGGTTCTACAAGAGTATGCTCCGGTCTTGAAACCTTCTGTAAGCCGCCGCATTTTTTCGTAGAATTTTCGAGCATTACCCCTGTCGGCCAGCTTATCAAGCTCTTCATACTCACGCATTTCGGCCTCTTTCTTTTTCTGTCTGCAGATGCGTCTCGCTTCCTTCTTCAATTCTCGGTATCTATCCCATCCCGCACGTGTTGTGGTCGATCGTAACGTTGCGAGGTAGGCAGCCTGTTTTCTCTCCGCTGCGGCGCGGCACTCCTCGTCGTACCAGGTGTTCTTTTGCACTTTCCGAAAACCAATGGTTTCGGATGCAGCTGTACGTAAGGAGTTTGAAATGCCGTACCACAGTTCCCTTATACAGAGTTGTTGATGAGTGCTCTCAGAGAGCAGGAGTGCAAGCCGAGTAGAAAATCGTTCGGCAGTCTGTTGTGATTGCAGCTTTTCGACGTCGAACCTTCCTTGTGTTTGTTGGCGTGCGTTTTTTGCTGCACAGAGGCGGGTGCGAATCTTGGCTGCAACAAGATAGTGGTCCGAGTCGATGTTAGGACCTCGGGGCGCACGCCCATCTAAAACACTGGAGACGTGTCTTCCGTCTATCACAACATGATCGATCTGGTTGGTAGTTTTTCGATCCGGAGACAGCCAGGTAGCTTGATGAATTTTTTTGTGCTGGAATCTAGTACTACAGATAACCATATTTCGGGCCCCGGCGAAGTCGATCAGCCTCAACCCATTTGGGGATGTTTCCTCGTGGAGGCTGAATTTACCGACCGTAGTGCCAAAGATACCTTCTTTGCCCACCCTGGCGTTGAAGTCGCCAAGCACGATTTTGACATCGTGGCGGGGGCATCTCTCATAAGAGCGTTCCAAGCACTCATAAAAGGCATCTTTGGTCACATCGTCCTTCTCATCCGTCGGAGCGTGGGCGCAGATCAGCGATAAGTTGAAGAACCTCGCTTTGATGCGGATTGTGGCTAGACGTTCATTCACCGGAGTGAATGATAGTACTCGGCGACGGAGTCTCTCTCCCACCACGAATCCCACCACCAAACTGTGTAAATGTCACAAGGACCTACTCGTCTCTGTCATTGTCCCGTCCATCGCATTTCTTGGACGGCGATGATGTCAGCCTTTGTTTTTACGAGGACATCAACCAGCTGGGCAGCGGCACCTTCCCAATTAAGGGACCGGACATTCCAGGTGCATGCCCTTAATTCGTAGTCCTTCTTTCGTTTGCCATGGTCGTCATCAAAAGGGGGGTCTCTCATCCGAGGCTGCTGTTTTTTTTTTTTTTTTCATTGGGGTGAGGTTTTTACGTGGCGGGTCCCAAACCCAGCGCACAACCCTATGCAGGGGTGTTTCGTCTTCTCACTTTAGCTCACCTTCGAACGGATGTTCTTAGGCTACCCAGAGGATACTTGGTCAAAGACCGGAAGTCGTGAGCTGCTTGAGTCATATGTAAAAGAATCGTTTCTGGCCACTCCCAAGTGAATGGCGATCAGAGAACTTTCCTCACTTGCGTGAACTTCTACACATGACCCCATCCTCCTACTCAAGCTTTACAATTCCATTTTTGATAGTGGCCCCTACCCACAATTTTGGAAAACTGCATGTATTGTTCCAATACTAAAACCCAACAAACCCCCTTCAGATCTAAACAGTTATAGACCAATTTCGCTCCTATCATGTCTTGGAAAATTATTAGAAAAAATTATTGTCAATCGCTTAGCGTGGTATGCTGAAGTGAAAAACCTTATAAGCCCTAATCAAGTTGCATACAGAAAGGGATTTGGCACCATGGATGCACTCCTACATCTAGACTACTTTATTTCAAACGCTTTATCCTCCAAAAACGACGTGTCTTTATTAGCGATAGACTTTCAAAAAGCATTCGATAGAATCGGCATACACATAGTTTTGAAACAACTTGACGCTTGGAAAGTGGGCCAAAAAATTAAAAAATTTGTTAAAAATTTTCTCCAGCATAGAAAGTGTAGAGTCAAAATAAACGGATTTCTGTCCAACAGTGTTCCTTTGGATAATGGCACCCCGCAAGGTTCACCCTTATCTGCATTTCTTTTCATAATCGCGTTTGATGAAATAGTTCTCCGAACAACAAATATCCGCGGCATCCAATGTCAGCTCTACGCCGATGATGTAGTCTTCTACACAAAGTGTAACAATCTAGCTCAAGTCACTCAAATTTTCGAAAATGTCCTAGCAGAGTTAACTTCATGGTCCCTGACTGCTGGTACCACAATATCAATAGAAAAAACAAAAATTTTACACGTTTGCAAAAAAGTGAACTGCTCTAATCTAACTAACTTCTGTACTAACCTTAATATTAGCATTGTTAATGAACTTAAAGTTTTAGGATTAATAATAGATTCTAAATATAGCTTTAAATCACATTGTAAATATGTTAGAGACTGTCTTGTGACAAGATTAAATATAATAAAATATCTAACATCTAAGAAAAGCCATATTCACCCGGCCACTCTTGTCAACGCTACCAGAGCCTTAATACTCTCCAAGGTTGAATACGCACTACCACTCTATGGAAACTGTCCAGCATCTGCAATCAACAAAATATCCACGCCTTATCACGTAGCAATACGGAGAAGCATAAGAGCATTCCCTACGACACCCCTAAAAACCTCTTTGCAGAAACTGGCTTGCCTACAATCGCTGAAAGAACAATCGATAGCTGCCGTCGTTTACTCCCTAAACTGCTATTTACTCCAAACAATCTTTTCAAAAGAGACGTAAAAAACGCGATGTCAAGAAAACGGGAGCCAAGATTCTTGCCAGCAATCAGTCGACCACTGAAATTCCTTAAACACCTTCAGATACCGCATACTTCAAAGCCTAGAGTATCCACTATCCGCCCACAGTGGTTGATTAACAACATTCCTCACACAATTAAAACGCTCCAATTTCCAAAAACAAATACACCACAAGAGAAATACAGAGCAATTTATGCGAAAGTAAAGCACTTTTACAGCCAAAATGGATGGAACTTCTTATTTACGGATGGCTCTAAATCCCGACACACATCATTTGCAGTAACAAAAGAAAATGGAGAAATTATTCGGCACGGCCTACTCCACCCAATTTGCTCCGTGTTTACCGCTGAAGTCTCCGCTGTTCTCGAAGCCATCACATATGCTAAGCTTCACCGAGGAAAGTTCATTATTTGCACCGACAGTAACTCATGCCTTGACGCCATCGAATGCCCCTCCAATGGTCAAAATGAGGTAGTCGCGATACGCAACACTTTAATAGCCACACCTCGAAAAATCAAACTAATGTGGATACCAGGCCACACAGGAATCATTGGCAACGAAAACGCTGACGCCGCTGCAAAAAACGTTGCAAAAACACCATCCATAATGTTTAACTATATGTCTAAAAAAGACATTTTGACTGAAGTCGCAAACGAAAGACGCCAGACTCAAATTAGCGATTGGAACACCTATGCCCACAAAATTAAGCCATTTATTCGCCTACGCCTGGGGCACACAATTATCACGCACGCACATCTTCTACAACGTACCCCACCCAGTAAGTGTCCATTTTGTAAAGAGCTGGCATCAATTCGGCATTTACTACATTGTCCAATTATCGACTCAACCCATGTTGCTAGCGCTGCTAAATATTTATTTGTTAAATAATTTATTATTGTACAAATTTCTTAAAAATAAAAAATAATAAATAAAAATTTTCTCCAGAAGCAGGTTGAAGAAGTCGCACGATAGGGAGTCGCCTTGTCTGAAACCTCGTTTGGTATCGAACGGCTCGGAGAGGTCCTTCCCGATCCTGACGGAGCTTTTCGTGTTGCTCAACGTCAGTTTACACAGCCGTATTAGTTTTGCGGGGATACCAAATTCAGACATCGCGGCATAAAGGCAGCTCCTTTTCGTGCTGTCGAAAGCAGCTTTGAAATCGACGAAGAGGTGGTGTGTGTCGATTCTCCTTTCACGGGTTTTTCAAGATTTGGCGCATGGTGAATATCTGACCGGTTGTTGATTTTCCAGGTCTAAAGCCACACTGATAAGGTCCAATCAGTTTGTTGACGGTGGGCTTTAATCTTTCACACAATACGCTCGATAGAACCTTATATGCGATGTTGAGGAGGCTAATCTCACGGTAGTTGGCGCAGATATTGGGGTCTCCTTTTTTATGGATTGGGCATAGCACACTTAAATTCCAATCGTTGGGCATGCTTTCGTCCGACCATATTTTACAAAGAAGCTGATGCATGCTCTTTATCAGTTCTTCGCCGCCGTGTTTGAATAGCTCGGCCGGCAATCCGTCGGCCCCTGCCGCTTTGTTGTTCTTCAGGCGGGCAATTGCTATTCGAACTTCGTCATGGTCGGGTAATGGAACGTCTGCTCCATCGTCATCTATTGGGGAATCGGGTTCTCCTTCTCCTGGTGTTGTGCGTTCACTGCCATTCAGCAGGCTGAAGAAGTGTTCCCTCCATAATCTAAGTATGCTCTGGGCATCGGTGACTAGATCACCTTTGGGGGTTCTACAAGAGTATGCTCCGGTCTTGAAACCTTCTGTAAGCCGCCGCATTTTTTCGTAGAATTTTCGTGCATTACCCCTGTCGGCTAGCTTATCAAGCTCTTCATACTCACGCATTTCGGCCTCTTTCTTCTTCTGTCTGCAAATGCGTCTCTCTTCCCTCTTCAGCTCTCGATATCTATCCCATCCCGCACGTGTTGTGGTCGATCGTAACGTTGCGAGGTAGGCAGCCTGTTTTCTCTCCGCTGCGACACGGCACTCCTCGTCGTACCAGCTGTTCTTTTGCACTTTCCGAAAACCAATGGTTTCGGTTGCAGCTGTACGTAAGGAGTTTGAAATGCCGTCCCACAGTTCCCTTATACCGAGTTGTTGACGTGTGCTCTCAGAGAGCAGGAGTGCAAGCCGAGTAGAAAATCGTTCGGCTGTCTGTTGTGATTGCAGCTTCTCGACGTCGATCCTTTCTTGTGTTTGTTGACGTGCACAGAGGCGGGTGCGAATCTTAGCTGCAACAAGATAGTGATTCGAGTCGATGTTAGGACCTCGGAGCGCACGCACATCTAAAACACTGGAGACGTGTCTTCCGTCTATCACAACATGATCGATCTGATTGGTGGCTGCCAGGTAGCTTGATGTATCTTTTTGTGCTGGAATCTAGTACCACAGATAACCATATTTCGGGCCCCGGCGAAGTCGATCAGCCTCAACCCATTTGGGGATGTTTCGTCGTGGAGGCTGAATTTACCGACCGTAGTGCCAAATATACCTTCTTTGCCCACCCTGGCGTTAAAGTCGCCAAGCACGATTTTGACATCGTGGCGGGGGCAGCTCTCATAAGCGCGCTCCAAGCGCTCATAGAATTCATCTTTGGTCACATCGTTCTTCTCTTCCGTCGGGGCGTGGGCGCAAATCAGCGATATGTTGAAGAACATCGCTTTGATGCGGATTGTGGCTAGACGTTCATTCAGCGAAGTGAATGATAGTACTTGGCGGCGGAGTCTCTCTCCCACCACGAATCCCACACCAAACTTGCGCTCCTTTATATGGCCACTGTAGTAGATGTCACAAGGACCTTCCCGTCTCTCTCCTTGTCCCGTCCATCGCATGTCTTGGACGGCGGTGATGTCAGCCTTTATTTTCGCGGGGACATCAACCAGCTGGGCAGCGGCACCTTCCCAATTATCGGTCCGGACATTCCAGGTACCAAATATGTGGACCTACAGTTGACCTATGACCGAAAATATCGGTCATGGTATGTGGTATAAAGTTGAAATTCAGAGATAATTACTGCCTGACAATAGTAACCCTGTGTATCCAAAATGGATTGAATCGGGTCAATACTTGCCTGAGCCCCCATATACCTAATATAAAGATTTTCGAACTTGCTGGTGACTTTATACGAGTACTGCATTTGTCGGCCAATATGTGAGTTATCTCAATAAGAATTCCAAGAATCTTCATGCCAAAAATAAATAAAAATGGGTGAAAACTTGACCCTTTTTAACTAATATCAGGATTTTCGAACATCATGTTGACTCTACTCTATATGATTGCTAATAGTATGTGAGGTATTTAATGAAACTCAAGGAACATTTTTTAGTATGTGACCCAACTCCCATGATATGTAATATCATATAGTGATTTTCGTTTTTCCAACAAACCTTATGGCGAATATGTCGGTCAATGCATGACCGTACACTGAATGACATATTGGTGATAAAGCTTGCTTAGTTTTATCCCGAAACCGTCGTCATAGCTATATTCTCCTAGCGGGTGCCGACTGGGCAATAAACGGCGCTGCTGGCATCTTCACAGCTTGGCATCCAGACTAGTTTCTAGAGCAGGTCTGGGTATAAAATGCTAGGAGTAGAGGTTCCTTGCAAAACAAACTCAACATGGAGAACCAAACGATGGAATGAGGCTGGGAAATCAGTCCAAACGTCGCTGGGAGAAGTGGCTGTAAATACAATAGAAGAGGAAGCACTGCTACGTTCTCCGGGAGAGGCTAAAGGTGCTATGTCGGCGAAAAAGACTAAGCCGAGAGCAAATAACAATAAGGACGGGTTGAAAGCAAAATCGACATAAACGGTCCCTCTTTATTTGAAAGAATACATATCAGTAAGTTTAACCTCATTCCTTCTGAAGACTTTTGAAAAAATTCTAAACGCCTATATAAAAGGTAACTTTTATGGGCCAGCACGCCTATACGAGGGGTAGATCCACGGAAACTGTAATCTACTAGCTAACCCTAACTATAGCATAAGGAATATGCTCTGGGTGTCTTTTGCGTCATAAGTGGAGCATTTAACAATCTCGCAATTGTCAATAGTCTGGTAGCAGCCTGGGTAGAGCCTGCCACTATAGCATGAATAAAAGTGCTACTGAGCTGCAAAAAGCTGCTCCAATCCTGTGGTCACTTGTAGCTAATGAGCTTTTAGAAAAATTCTAAAGGAAAGCACACAAACTAATAGCCTATGCAGACGACATACTTGTGACGGAGAAAATCCTAGATACAATCACTAATGTGATGGAGAACGCTCTGGGTGTTTAAATGAGTTAAGCATCCACCCACTCTACTCGGGAAAAACTGGCCCATTCTAGTAACACACAGCTAATATACCACAGCCGATGACATCATAACACATACATTACCACAGAACAGAACTCACCACACTTCTACATCAACCCACTAAACATAACACTTCTACATCAACCCACTAAACATAAAGTATGGTCCGCTGAGCAGGTTCAACTCAATTCGATCTACACAATTCGACCATCAACATATTCTACACTGCGCCGCGTCAACATACGATTTTTCACCGATCCTGAGTGCTACGTTAATTCGAGTCACCAGAGCTACGTCAAGTCATCGATCCATCAGTAACCATCGGGCTACTTTTGCAAACCACATTATTTCACGGTTCTGAAACTGGACACCGTCTCTTCTATTGCTAATCTAGTTCATATACATATTTATATTTGGCATTTATATGATAAGTTTCATGTTTGTTACCTGCTTAAAATTTTAGAGGAATTTAAACACAAATTGCACTGGGAGTCTTTTATTACCTTTATTAACCACATTTTTAACGGGGGTCATACACCGATGGTGATAAGACGAATATGGTAGTCTTTACAAGGAGGTACAAAATCCCAACATGGAAATTCCCAAGACACAATGGAATTGAATTTACAATTAAAGAGCATACCAAGTACCTGGGAGGGATTTTGGACAGCAAGCTGGTGTGGATTTTACTTTATGGTGTTCTGGTGCGGTAGACCGCTATAAACAAAATTTTATACAAAAAATCGATAGAATGGCTACAGCGACTTGCTGTTCTCTGCATATTGGGAGCGCTAAGAACCACTCCAACGTCATTACAGTAGAAAGCTCTGCGGCAAAATCAGCTGCACGATTGGCGGCATTAGGTTAATTATCTATCTAAGGATCTTCGGGCATAGCTCAATAAACAGGGCTGAGGGAAAAATTAGACCACACATCCACACGCTTTATTTGGGAGAGAAGATTCTAAATCTCACTAAAGGAGAATGGGTGGTGCAGAAGCCTGCGACATATCATAATTTCACATCGCTTTACGTCAGAGAATGTCCTTAGAGCACAACTGCTGCTAGATGTAGCGGTTGCCGGAAAGCGACAACATATATATTGGGTTCCTGGCCACAAAACAGTTCCGGGAAACGAAACAGCTGCGGGATTTCCAAAAGTTTCATCCGTCTGGCTACCGAACAAGTATAGGAAATGCGGAAGTGAATAAGAACGACATACAACGAAATTTCCGAAAGGGCTGACAGGTGGATCAGGCCGAGACGGAAAGTTTCTTACTCACACGGTGTCGAAAAAACCTGCCGAACGGCTGTTCACTTCTTGACAGGTCACAACCTACTAGCATTACATGCGAGCTGGATGACCTTAAATGATAACGATACATTCAGAAGGTGCAGATAAGTTGACATGAGAGAAACGCTGAAACAGCACTATCTAGAAATCATCTCAAGTATTTAGAAGCTTCGAAGCTCAAAGGACTGGACAAACTATCAAACGTAGATATCAAGTCACTCTTAAAGTTCGCAAAAAACGTTGATCTCCATTGAGACGAATACTTCACCTCAAACCAAATTGAACCTCCATCTGGCATTACTAAAGATCAGTAAGTCTATGCAATCAGTGATAGCCGGCCATTATAACCTAACCTAACCTTTATCCCGAAACATTCATTGGTACTTGATTTGTGTACTGGAAAGTAGAATCAGCTAGAATTTAAAATTGTGTTACATGAGAAGTAGGCGTGGTTGTACTCCGATTTCGCTCATTGTTGCTCTGGTACATAAACTTTTTTCCCCAACTTCAACTGCCCCAATATTTCAAGCTCTAAGCAGCCGATTCACTTGAATATGGTATAAATATTGGGTAGGCGAAAAAGTCTTTCTGTCAATAGATGTCGTTGCAGTCGTATATCTCCAGTGCTAATAATAAAATTTTGTTATACGATTTCACCAAAAAAAAAATAAATAAATCAAGTTGAAAAAAAGTTACAGCTGTTCAAAAATGAGTGAAAATAATGAAGAGATTCGCTTTATTTTGAAATTTTTGTATAAAAAAGGGAAGAATGCCACGCAAGCTTCTTCTTCTTCTGTACTGGCGTAGACCGAGTAAACAACATCGCGCCAGACGTTTCTTCTTTTCGCTACGTGGTGTCAATTGGATATTCCAAGCGAGGCCAGGTCCTTCTCCACCTGGTCCTTCCAACGGAGTGGAGGTCTTTCTCTGCTTCTACCGGCGGGTACTGCGTCCAATTTCCAATTTTATTCAGAGCTGGAGTATTTTCGTCCATTCGGACCTCTTGCGTGTTGTTAGAACAAGAAACTCTCTTTAATTACTTTGTTCTCTGTTTGTAAGACACTGTAGTGGCCTGTTAGTCGGAATGCGATTCCGGTGTAATTTTGCTGAAAAGACACTTCCTCCCACTCGATTATATAATTTGAACCCATCTATATCTCTGTTGATCTTTCCACGTCACCCCTTTCTCCACTTTTCTATGGAAAGGAAGGAATATTGGGGAACAAATATAAGTTTAATTCTACCGAATTTCCAAAACTGGTATATTGGGTAGAAACTAGAATTTACTAAGTATCTTGAAATACTCCTTATTACAGAACTAATAGAGAGGATTCCCTTAGTCTAACTACCAGTTGCTTACAGAACTGTGAAGACTTTTACTACCCCAATTTTGAGTTGCTAAAACCGAAAATAATAGTAAATATTTCCTGTCACATACGATCTTTTGTTTAAAAGTTAAGGGGTATAGGAGTCAAAACACCATCGTTTACTAAAATAACAAAAATTGATAGATGTGATAATTCTTAAACTGAAATTCATAATCAGCACAGCACAAATAGCCCATAGACCGCTTAGCACATCAATGTAATTGGAGTTATTTAATATGATATGAGGTTGTTTTCTGATTTTTTCAATTAAAACAAAATTATCGATATCATCTACAAACGTGCGCATTATCGAACTACACCTAAATAATTCTAATCATTTAGTAGGACTTTTCACAAAAATGAGTACAGACTGGAAGTATTTTTTTCCAAATTACGGTCGGAAAACTACAACACGAAGATTTGTGTTCACAATATTTGTATTACTCGTTATACAAGTGAAGCTGACTGCGAATGTTTGTATATAAAAAAATAACAATTTAGAAATTATTTCCAATATACATATTTACCGTTGCAGGAAAAGCGTATGAGACTTACGAATATGCACTGCAAGTCCGTAAGCAAATATTTCAGTATATCGCAATGTAAATTTAAGGCTTTGCGTCGTGGAATCACCGAAGTAACTGTCGAAATTGCTGTACTGCGTAAGCCTATCAATAATGCTTCGGTATGTAGATATTGCTGGTTTACCATGATTATGATTAGATTACAAACCCTAACTCGGCAGGTGCGCGGTGTTGTTCGCAAACGTGGCGTAGAAACCGGCAAACCTTTGATGGATTTTCAAATTGACGCCTGTGCTTTTCATCGCAATAAGAATCGAAATGTTATAGCAAATTTGGTATACCAATTCATGGGCTTGGAGAAATGGAGTAATATGAATCACACGTGCCCCTATAATGTATGTATCAATGCGGTCCTAAAACTAACGAAACACTTTGAAAAATTCCTTTCGAATTACCAGCATGACTTATTGTTGAAGCAGTATCCTTTCAACGGCTGGACAATGGGAAAATTTTTTCCTTTACCTTTGGGTCACTACACAATAACCACCTTCTGGGCGAGCTATAATATGATTGATGTTCTGGTTGATGTATATTTTGAGCTGTATGAAAAATAAATTAAAAATAAAAATATGACCTCATCCCGCGTTGATCGAGAATATTGTGCAGAGAATAATTTTCTTAGTTAATCAGAGGCGCAGTTATCTGCAACACAATCGATTATTGGATCTATTCGAGTACCATACATTCGTGGCGATTTGTGCAAGAAATATATTTTTTTGTGTTGCTGTTAAGGTCAAAATCGCTTCTGTGAAAGATAAAAATTGTGTGTATGTAAAAAAAAAAAACATTTTGTAAACGTAAATACTGGACGGACTTTGAAACCTTTGAAACGACAGATAATGTGACACGAGATGGCTGACACAGTAGCATTATCAAAAAAAAGTAGATCATATTCTGCTTTGATTATTGGATATGAGAAAGTTGTCGCAGCGATAGGTACCAGGTTTGCTTCGTCAGGAACAACAATTGCAACCGTAAAACCACCATATATAATACATAGTGTTTAATGCTGTTTATGTCCAGTTGAGGCATGTATCCACTGGTAATTTGGAAATCACTAGAATAATTTGAACTGAATTGGAAAAAAACTCTTTGGCGAATATAAAAGTGTTTTTCCCTCCAAGAGAACGTACTTGCCCTCGTTTTCGATGTTCCATAGCCAATTTCGTCGAATTATGGTACGAACTGCTCACTCGCCGCGAAAAAGCTTACGTCGAAAGAGGAGGTTATCGCTGGCAGGAGCCTAGTATGAAGGCCTCCAAAAGCGTATGTATTTGTCAAACGATTTGAAGAAGTTGTAGTAGTGTATTGAGATAAAAGGATAAATTGTGTCTTCCACAATTTTTAACATAACCTATCGCCACCTAGCAGAGTAAATTTTCCGTTGGAAATATTTATCTCGAATAAAATATTTTTAAAACTTCCGTTATCTCTGAGAATAATTTGGATATAATTTCTTTCCGTTTCATAACACCAAAGATATTGCACTTCCTCCCTTTTCGACGATAGAACAGTAATGATACAATATAATACAAGGTGCGTTCCAAAGTAAACAGGACTTTTTGAATCCAGCCCCTCTGGTAGCGCCATCTATATGTCGACTGCTCGACATAAATGATGATCAACATGTGGGCCAATCAAAATCCGTGATCACCGGAAATTCCATCGAAACTGTGCGTGAATTCATCAAAAATCAGCCGAAATCATCATTGAAATTCATGGTAATGGATCCAAAACATCGATTTATCGCATTTTGACCAAACATTTGGGCTTACGAAAGGTGTGTGCACGATTTATTCCGCACAAATTGACTGACGACCAAAAATTGCTCTCATCGATCGACGCTTGTGCCCGATTATTTGACCAAAAATCAAATTTTAACCATTAACCACTCCCCGTATTCTCCTGATATGGCACCGTGCGACTTCTTCCTTTTCGGAAAAATGCATTTGTCCATGAAAGGAAAGCGTTATGCAGACGTAGAGGCCATTCAAAAGGCTTGAACCGGCATACTGGCGGCCATTCGACATGCTTTTGGACCGCGCAAAAAGCTATGTTGAAGCAGAAGGAGACTATTTTGGATAAAATAAATTGATTTCGTCTAAAAAACCATTTGTTCTGTTTTTTTTAAGTCCTGTTTACTTTGGAACGCAACTTGTATTTACGCTGAAAGCCGCAGGAAAACTCAGTAACGGATTAGTTTTTTCTCTTCAAAAATATATCAAGTCGTGAATGATACCGCTGTGAGGCTTCTGAGAATGTAAGAATGACGGTTATACTGTATCTCCCGCTGTATGGATTATAAAGTGGGAGCTTTAGTCTCTATTGGAACCACCTATAGTATGAATCACTTTATATATGTATGTACATAGTATATGTAGAAATATGCAAATTGACACTAGCCGCGATATTGGGTTCGTCTGATGTGGGTTATATTCTAAGATATTCTGTTCGAAAGCGGAGAAGACACTGTGCCATAAGATAATTGATATGTAAAGTTGAGTTACATAGATAATTAGTTTTTTGAACAAATGTAGGAATGGTTGTCACGTTACTAAACCGGGCTTAATAACTCAACTCAAGATCACAGCTGTCTTCAGGGTCCTCTTTATGCCATCATTAGGGTATATTAAGTTTGTCAAGATGTTTCAACCACCCAAAAGGAGATGTCAAAGAGCTTATAATGTATATATGTAAATTATAAGCGTGACGAGCTTAATCGACCATGTCAATCTCTCTGTCCGTCTGTATATAGTATATACGACTAGTTCCTCAGTTTTCGACATCTTAGTAGGAAGCGTCGATATCGGAACACTATAGCATTTATGAGCCATATTTTCCAAGGCAATGATGCCATTTCAGAAGAAATTGTTCAGATCTAGTCACTATAGCAAATTGCTGCCCAACTTACCGATCAAAGATCCTATAAGAAATATTTTGCATATGTGAATGGTATTATAACTTCGGTACAGGCGAAGTTAAAGTTTTCTCTTGTTTTATTTTCGTTCTGGGGTTTTGAAATAAAAATTTTTAGATATGTGAAGAGTGGAAGAGAGAATGCATCGCACCATAGAGGTCCAAATGTGTGAACACGAAGAGCTTACCAAGCTGGCCGTCAGGTAACCCTCAGAGATGATCTAGTGACTAATGCCCAGAGCGTACTGAAATTATAGAGGGGCACTTCTTTTTCTTCTGCTGAATGGTAGTGAAAGCATAACACCAGGAGATGTTGAACCCCATCCCGCAATCGATGACGGCAGAGCAGACGTTCCATTGCTCGACCGAAGAAAACGTTCGAATAGCTATTACAAGTCTGAAGAACAACAAAGCGGCGGGGGCCGGTGGATTGCCGGCCGAGCTATTGAAATTCGGCGGCGAGGAACTGATAAGGAGCATGCATCAGCTTCTTTGTGGAGTATGGTCAGACGAAAGCATGCCTGGCCTCACAATCTGCGCCAACTACCGTGGGATAAGTCGCCTCAACATCTCATATGAAGTTCTATCGCGCGTACTGTATCATCGATTAAATCCCACCGTCAACAAACTCATTGATTTCAGGCCTGGGAAATAAAAACTGTCCAGATATTCACCGTACTCCAAATCTTGGAAAAGACCCATGAAAAGATAATCGACACACACCACCTCTTCGTCGATTTCAAAGCTGCTTTCGGCAGCACGAATAGAACCCGCCGACGTTGAGCAACACCAAAAGCTCGGTCATGATCGGGAAGGACCTCTCCGAGCCATTCCATACCAAACGAGTTTTCAGACAAGGTGACTACCTACTACTACTACCTATCGTGCGACTTCTTCAACCTGCTGCTGGAGAAAAAAGAACTAAACAGAGAAGGTATCATCTTCTATAAGATATAGATATGTACAGCTACTGGCGTACGCCAATGATATTGATATCATTGGCCTCAACACCCGCTCCATTAAAACTAACAACGTCAGCATCGAAATCTAACGAAGAATAACTCTTGCCAACAAGTGCTACTTCGGACTGAGTAGACAATTGAAAAGTAAAGTCCTCTCTCGACAAACAAAGATCAAATTCTACAAGTCACAACAACATCTGATGAGTCGGCCTTAAGAGAGAAAGGTTCTACGAAAGATTTGTGGTTCTTTGCACATTGGAAAAGGCGAATACCGCAGTGAGCTATACGCGAAGTCAGCTGTTTATCGAAGTAAGAGACAGCGACTAAGCTGGCTAGGTCATGTTGTCCGGATCGACGAAAACACTCCAGCTCTGAAAGTATTCGACGCAGTACCCGCCGGGGGAAGCAGAGGAAGAGGTAGACTTTCACTCTGTTGGAAAAACTAGGTGGAGAAGATGCTGGCTTCACTTAGAAGCTTCAATTGGCGCCAAACAGCGAAAAGAAAGAACGACTGGTGTGCTGTTATAAATCCGGCAATAAACGCGTAAGCAGTGTCTACGCCAATAAAGAAGAAGAATAAGATATGTTTTAAGTATATACCTCTTGTATTTTATTATTTTTAAAATTTAATTCCAGAAAACACAACAATTATCTATCGAAAACGATAAATCGTATTTTAACAATAGCCTTTAAATCATTGTAAGCGAACCATTTGGTGACGAAAGTAAATTCACCATTGCCAAATGGAATTATTTTTCCGATTGCTTTACCATTGAAAGCATAGCGATCAAGCAGGATATCGTGCTAAAAACAAAAACAAACTAAAATTAGCAAAGTATTCGTATATACATACATATAATCGGTGTTCGCAAATTACATTCGCTAAAGTCGATAATAAAATGAATACGGATTAAAATGGACCAACTCCGTAGAATCATTCTTCGATGATCTACTAAATTAAAGTTTTAGAACGGAATACTTCAAAATTCTCCATAATCGAGTTTAGCTTTTATAGCTTGTGAACACACTTATAGATCTCTCAACTCACATCGTAAGGGCAGCTGTGATTCATATTGCTATACTTGTCAAGACCCATAGCCTTATAGGCGAAAATCGCTAAAAAATTTCGACGTTTATTGCGAAAGAAGGCACAGCCATCAATCGTGTATTCTACCATGGGTGCGCGATCCTCGTAACCACGTTTGATCAATAGCGCTGAGAGCTTTTACGATACTCATTATAGTTTATAATATAATATTTTTTTATTTTTTTTGTATCTTACCGTCGCATTATTTATAGGTCTTTGTAAGAGTGTTGCCGCCACGGACACTTCCGCCATGTCATGCGGCATTTGCTTCAAAGTGCAAAGTGTGATATTTAAAGACGTGGGTTGCACACACTCACAGGTGATTTCAAGTAATTTCACGATTTTTTCCTTTAACGATTTAAGAACAAATATTTAATATACAAACTTTGAATAAAAGTGAATACCTACTTACATTTTGCACAACTTGCAATTGCACGCAAGCGATTAAAACGAACGTCAACCTTCTACACGATCGAAACATTTGGCCAAAACTAATGTTGATTCAGTTCGGGTTCGATTGCCAAAGAATTTAATCAGAAACTCAAATGCAGGTCTGTATACCAGAATCGTTTATTATTGGACCAACTGGAGGAAGGTTTTATCTGGTTTGAATGGTGAAGTCGAACTCGAATTTCTTTATTAAAAACGTTTCTTTTATACAGAATTTTTCTTATATACTATAAACTTACATATGTACTAATTCTTACTTACTAGTACTTATTTCTATATACTAACGTAAGCAATAATTATAGCCAAACAGCAAACCTCAGTTTGGTCGAGAAACGGCTCACATTGCGGCGGCACGACTTCCGTTCTGGTTTAGTGCCGACGAAATGTGCTGTCGTTGTAAATTTTGGAAATTGAGCAATGATATTGTATTTTTACAGAATATTGCTGAATTGGGTAATATCAGTATATTTGCTAGCTACGAGTACGACAACTTTGTTGTTGTACTTTTAGCTGTGATAACTCCCCCCTTCTTAAGCATCAGCGTCTCGCTGATTAAGAATTATTGGCTACTGAAAGCTGTGGGTAATCTATTATTGGTGGGATAAGAAATGAATTCCTGGTTTTTGGTTTGAGTATGATATATAAAACAAATGATAGTGTTACTGCAACAAGAATTGCTAAGAAGCTTGAGCTAATTGAAATAATGTTTTTTGATGTTATTCGTTCTAGTTCATTTACATTATTTAAATGTAGTTTATGTAAATAGTTTAAGTCTAATTTAATTTCATTTTCCGTTAGGTTATTCTGAAGTATTGCGGGTAGGATTTGGTAGGAACTTGTTTGCCAGTTTGTGTAACTAACGTTATTCAAAGTTATAGTTTCGTTAAAGAAGTTTATGAGAAAAGTACCATTTAGTTTAAAAGATGTATTATTATAAGTAATATTTCCAATAAAATTTGAAAGAAATATTGTTCCTTCACTAATTAGTTCAATTATAGCTTGGTTTACATATTGGTAATCGCAGAGCGCTTTTTCTCCGCTAAGGATCTGTGAAATGCAATGGGTTTTGTTTAGTTTTTTAAGTTGGTTTCTCTTGCATATAGTAGTATCATCTACTTCAATGCAATTTCCAAGTATGCCATATTTGTCGTTTTGGGATATGAAAATATTGGTGAATTCTAAGTATACTCGTTTAAGGTGTTTTACTGTCGAACGTATGATAATATTATTGTAAAGGGTATCTTCGGTTTTGGGAAGTGAAATTACATATAAAAGAAGTGAGTCTTTAATAATCATAGAAGGTTCTGCATATTTGAGTGCTTGCAGTTCATTTTTAAAAGGTAATGTCTCAGTTTGAGAGAGAATATTTGCGATATCTTCTTTATTTAGAATTTGGGAATGAACGATTCCTTGTTTAGCTAATTGGGTTGCCATTATAATTTTTGCAATTTCGTCTTTTACGATGCCTAACCTATTATATAATGTTTGTGCGAATAATTCCTTATTATTCTTACTTATTTCATCCACAATCATGTTATAACTATCTAATATTTTATTATTTGTCTTGATAAGGTATTGGTTTGTGGTGTACTGTACGTTACTGTTTTCAGTCAGTTCATGTGTTGTGGAAAGTATTTGGTCCCAGTCAGTGGCATCGGGATTTCCTGCTAACCATTTCCAAGCAGATCCTATCCAATTGATTGATCTCTTTTGAATAGTTGCATTTTTTGTTCGCAGTTGGCTTAATAAGCTATCTATCTCGGAAAGTTGATGTTTTAATTGTGGAAATAAAATATTTGTTTTACTAATTTCGTGGTATATAGTAAGTCTGACGTCGTTGGTAATTTTTTCGTAGTAGTCCAAGTCGATAGTGTGGATAATTTTATACGTCCCTTTTGTAATCTTTCCTAGTCCTTGTTTGATCGTCACGAGCGGGCTGTCATATTCGTAGGTGTCCACTGTTGCAGTTGTCCAACAAGGTAAGAGTCTAAAGTGTAAATGTCAGTTAGTTTTTTAAATGTGATTTATGAATCTTTCTGTTATCTTTAGTAGTTATTGTGACGGTATATTAAAAGTGAAATTTGGCACAAGGATCGCATTAGGGAGGGCATATTTGGACGTTCACATCCGCGCCTTCTTCCAATATAACGCTATTTTGAATTCCATCTGATTCCTTCTCTGTATAATATAAACATTAGGAAATGAAAATACAATTCAATATTCAAAGTACACAAATTGATCTAATCTAATTAATTTTACAGCAAAATAAAAAAAATATGTAAATTATTATCACTTTATCATGCGAGAGTATAAAATGTTCGGTGACACCCGAACTTAGCCCTTCCTTACTTGTTTAATTTGGTTTCGTTGCATATAGTAGTATCATCTACATTGAGCATTTTCCAAGTATGCCATATTTGTCGTTTTGGGAAATGAAAAGATTGGTGAATTTTAAGTAAACTCGTTTAAGGTGTTTTACAGTTGAAGTGAGTTTTTAATGATCATAGAAGGTTCTGCATATTTGAGTGCTTTTAGTTTTTAAAAGGTTCAGTATGAGAAAAATTGCTATATCTTTCTTATTTAGAATTTGAGAATAAACTATTTCTTGTTTCGCTAATTGTGTTGCCATTATAATTTTTGCAATTTCGTCATTTATTATACTTAACCTATTATATAATGTTTGTGCGAATAATAGTTCAGTCAGTTTTTTAAATGTGATTTATGAATCTTTCTTATATCTTTAGTAGTTATTGTAACGGTATTGGCTTTAGCGACAGTTTCTTTCTTAAACTTGGGTTTGGGTTTATCTTTAATTTGTTTGTTCTTTTTATACATAAGGTGTGTATTATTTGACCAGCAAATTAAGCTATCAGCTTAATTATACTGGCTTGTCATAAGCTATCATTGCTTGTATACTGAACTAGGGGCATTGACATTTCATCGGTTTTTTCAAACACAACAGCTATGATTTTTCCAAAAAAAAGTAGTTGGCAATGGCGATGAAGTTCGTTTAGACCAGTGGTTCCCAAACTTATTTTGTCTACCGCCCACTTTGAGAATAAATATTGTTTTAGCGCCCACATTTTTTCACCTATTTAAAAACCACTATAACTTGTAACGGGGTTTCGTCCATAGCTGAGGTATGCTCAGCCGCTCCAGGGTCAGCCTTGGGACCCACGAACCCTTAGCAAATAAAAGATTTAATTCAATAGCTGAAGTGTCCACACCCCCCCCCCAAACCTTCCCCCCCCCCTCCCCCCCTTCAGTGGACAGCCAGACCAGCGTGTGTTTTATGGCGATGATTGGTGCGACGGTGATCTACACGACGGTGACTTGTGCGGCGGCAATGTGTACGACGGTTATTGGTGCAACGGCGATTTATGCACAACGGTGACTTGTACAGCGGCAATGCGTACTGCGGTGATCTGCACGGTGACTTGTACAGCGGCAATGTGTACTGCGGTGATCTGCACAACGGTGACTTCCCTGCGGAGGAGAAATGGTTAATTGATTGCACAAGGGAAGGAGCACTCAGACGGCGCGTTGACCTCATGTTCGCAAATCCTTGGCGTTGCTTATCGCCCAGTCGCCTGATGGCCGCGTTAGCGTTCTCGTAACGGTGCCCAACGGTGTGCAGGCAGAGGTACTAACGCCGCGTGTTCTAGACGCGGTTACGGCAGTGCCATCGCGAGCATTGGGATCACCCAGCGGTGATGCCTTTGCTGCGCGGGGCCTGCGAATTCCCTCAACTACCGGGCAGGGCCATCGCGAGCACTGGCGGTGATGCCTTTTCTGCGCGAGGCCTGCGAATATAGCAGCACAGCGCAGCTTTCGTCAGTGTAGTGGGGTGAGTTGTGTGCGTAGCTTTGGTCAGTGCGGTGAGGTGAAGTTTGGGATAATTGTGGTATGATGGAAAGTTCTACGTTGGGGTCGGGTGTAGTGGTGTTGACGTAAATTATTGTAAGGTGGTGAAAGCCAAGTTACAAACTTCAAATTAATTATTGTGACTTATATATGTATATTAACGGAGAATTCTAAACGAAACTTTTACTATAACCAGCAACTCTAAACCTGAGCGCAGTAGGTAACATACAACGGCGCTTAGGTCTCAAGTTAACTCTTACGGGCTCCACCTGCCAATAAGAATGATTATTGGAACACAACTTTATAGTATTAAAACAGAGAATATTTTTGTGGTAGTTATTGTACGATGCGCACACGGTGGCTGCCAGCAGGAGAAGAGAGTTGATCGTATGATGTGTAGTCCTATATAGTAATAACAGCGGGCGTCCTCAACTAACGGTTAACTATGTATTCCTTGTTTCGTTTTGTGTCGTATTCGTTTCAGCGTTGCTTGTAAGCCAGGCGCAGCTGACTTGCTGACATGATGTTGCCATGTTGTATTAAACGTTGAAATATAATATTATAATATATTGTGGCTCGTCCCACAAGTACTCCCCTTCTTGGAGAACGTTATCAAAATTATTGATAATTTAGGAAGATGATTAGTAGTTCAGCGGAATCTAACCCGTCTTTTGGGTGATGGTGTAAATAAATTGGAATCGGATTCAGATGGGCGGTATGATGACGACGAAAATCGAGATGTCCCAGGTTCAGATGACTCTTGTGAAGTTAATGTACAGTGGTAGACATTCGTATAAGCGCACACATATGTTTTGGGTTTTTAATAAATAAAAGCTTTAACTGTTGCATTTAAATATTGAAAGTTATTCATTTTATTGTCTTACATATAGTTAATTTAAAATTTTTATCAACTCAACAGTAATTAGTAAAAACTTAACATAATTTTAAAGAAATCTGGATTTTTAAGGAGGCATTCATTTAAGCGCACTCCACATCTTATGGAAAATAAAATAAAACTCGATACTTTAACTTAATCTTAGTACTTGGTATGGCCACCCCGGTTTTCAATAACAGCAAAAATGCGACTTGGCATAGACTCAACAAGATTTTTGAGCAAATCTCCTCTCAAATCAAGCCAACATTGCTGAATTGAAGTTTTAAGCTCATTTGACGTTGCTGTATTGACGCCCATTGCCGTAAACTTTCCCTGCCATTACTCCCCACAGATTTTCTATGGGGTTACAATCCGGACTGCATGCCGGCCAATCAAGTAAAGGCACTTCTTGGCTCTCCAACCACGCCTTTGTTTGCCGAGAAGCATGTATCGAGGCATTGTCCTGTTGGAATACATATTCGATTTTGCTTGCCTTACAAATGGAATGAGGTTTTGTTGGAGTAGATCTGTGTACGCTGTGGAGTTCATGCGGCATGTTATGGGTACCAGGTTAAGCCTAGAATCATAGCAAAATGCTTCCCAAACCATGACGCTCCCGCCTCCGAAATTTCGCTTCGATCGCACCACATTTTCTTTGGTTAGATCGTGCCAGTAACAACTGTAGCAATCTGGTCCGTCTAAATTGAATTTTTTCTCATCCGAAAAAATAACCCTCTGCCACTCCTTTTTCCAGGACATGTATTTTTTAGCAAATCTTAACCGTTCTTTCTTGTGTTGTGTTGTTAAACGTGGCTTGTTCTTCAATTTCGTCCATTTAACGTTCGGGGAAGTGTTGAGCACCCTGGCGATTTGACGAGGTGTTACGTCGATCTCTAATTTTGCTTTAATTTGGCTGCAATTTAGTTTATTTTTTGTTGCTTCAAGGAGTATTTGCCCTTTTTGACGGAGTGTCAGTTTTTGGTTACCCTTTGTTGACGGTTTTATTCCATACTTACTGCCTTTTTTTAAAAAATTACGGATTACGTTCTCAGACCTCTCTATTCTCCTTGCAATCGCACGATTTGAGTACTTCTCTTCCTTTAACAATTTAACTGACACCCGTTCTTCTTGCGTCAAATAAGATCCTTTAGGCATGATCTAAATTATCAATTAAATACATGTAAATACAAAATTTTACACTAAAAAGCCCACTTTACCTTTTATTTATTATCTACCGTCTAATGAAAAGCAAAAAAAAAATTTACGCTGCAGCTCCTCTTTTAAAAAATATATATTTTTCTAACATGCGCTTATACGAATGTCCACGTTACTACTGGGATGCTTCTTTTATTGTGAATTGCCTACTTAAACAAGTACCGTTACATGCGGACTTACTGGCGCCAGTCATTGGTATACTATATAGCATTACAGTAATTGACATATCAAAATCTTTTTTTCGAAATAATCTGCTTTAAATATGCTTTTTCGAAAAATTTCATTGTGCGCTTATACGAATGTCTACCACTGTAGTAAGCGTAGTATTGTTGTCATCGTCGTTGTTCTGCTCACTTTCGTTGAGCTTATCGTCGGGAAGTAGATAAACAGGCTTTAGTCGGTCGATCGAAACTGTAGTGTTTTAGCCTCTGACGTTTACGATGAAATATTTTTCATGCTTTGAAATGACTCGGTGAGGTCCTTCATAAGGTGAAGTGAATGCGTGGTGTGGAGCGTCGCGACGAATAAAAACGTGTGAACATGTAGATAATTCTTTGAAAATGAATGTTTTCTTCTGACCATGTCGGATGATGGGTTGTGGTGCAAGCTCTGCGAAGTAATTCCTCAAGCGTAATGCCAAATTGGATGGTGGCAAACCAGATCGTGGCGAAGGCGCTAGGTAAACGAATTGCCTCTCCATAAACGAGATCGGCAGGAGTTGCACCAAGATCTTTCTTGCAAGCGGCTCGAATTCCAAGGAGAACGATGGGTAGCATGTCGACCCATGAGCTGTTTTCGTGACAACGAATGGCATCCTTCAAGTGTCGGTGAAGACGTTCCACCACTCCATTCGACTGCGGATGGAAAGTGGTGGTATTTATATGTTTGCTGCCGAGGAGACGAGCGAGAGCGCTAAAGAGTTGGCTCTTAAACTGTGTTCCTTGGTCCGTTGTGATTTGTAATGGTACACCGTAGCGGCATATCCATCCAGTAAAAAGTGTGCGGGCAACACATTCGGCGTCGATACTATCAATGGGAAATGCCTCTGGAAACCTGGTGAAACGATATGAGGCAGTAGCGATACCCCTTTGAAGGTATGTATGGACCAATTATGTCCACGTGGATATGTTCGAAACGTCTTGTGCGGCTTGGAAAGTTTTGGATTGGCGATACCTTATTTCGTTGGCAAGCTAGCCATGTTCGGGCCCACAAACGGCAGTCGCGGTTAATGCTGGGCCAAACGTATCGTTGCGTTAACAATTTGGCGGAGGCTCCTGCTCCGGGATGACTAATGCTGTGGAGAGCGTCGAATATTTTCTTCCTCAGCGCGATGGGAACGTATGGACAAATAATATCGGTCGAAACGTCGCAATAAATTGGTTTATTGCAGCCCGGAATGTTGACTGGTCGCAAGTTTAGTGAATCGTGTTGTTCCCTTTGTATTCTTTACTGAAGTTCCTCGTCCTCAGCTTGTGCTTGAGGAAGTTCGTTTGAAGATACTGCCATTGAAATTTCTTCGATGCGAGAAAGAGCATCTGCGACGATGTTGTCTTTTCCGGCAATATGTTGGATATCGGTTGTAAACTGGCTGATGAAATCTAGGCGGTGGAATTGCCAGGGTGTCGCTCGATCGGAGTCCTGAGAAAAAACGTGTAGCAAAGGTTTGTGATCCGTGAATAACGTGATGTGTCGTGCTTCAAAAATATAACGAAATTTTCGTAAAGCTGCGTAGATAGCGTGAAGCTCGCAGTCGTAAGGACAGTGTTTCCTAAGAGCGGGTTGAAGCTTTTGGCTGAAGAAGTCCAATGGTTCCCAGTGTTGTCCTCGCCGTTGTTGGAGGACGGCGTCGATAGCATATTCTGAAGCATCAGTAAATATTGCCCAAGGGAGCGTTGTATCAGGGTATGCTAATATTGTTGCTTTACGTAGCTCTTCTTTGCATTGAACGAACGCTGCATCCCCTTCTGGTGTCCAGGGGACCGGATGAGAACGTTTTATTGAAGTTCCTTGGATATACTCGTGCAGGGGTGTCTGTAACTTAGCAACGTTTTTAAGGAATTTACGATAAAAATGTATCATGCCAAGGAACTCACGCAGTTTTCGGATCGTTTTTGGTCGTGGAAAGTTAACTATCGCGTTTACTTTACCAGAAAGTGGTAAGATTCCTTTGGCTGAAATGCGGTGTCCCAAAAAGTCTACTTCAGACTGACCGAAACGGCACTTAGCGGTGTTAATTACGACACCATACTTAGTGAGTCGTTCGAAAAGTAAGCGAAGATGACTGCGGTGTTGCGTAACATCCTTGGAAGCGATTAGGATGTCGTCTATGTATGGGAATAAGAAGTCGTCTAGTCCCCGTGTTACCTCGTCGATAAATCGTTGGAATGTTTGTGCGGCATTTCGAAGTCCGAACGTCATGAACGGGAATTCGAAAAGACCAAACGGTGTTATAATTGCAGTTTTGTCGACATCTTCTTTGGAAACAGGTATTTGATTAAAAGCGCGTATTAGATCAATTGTTGAAAATACTGTTTTGCCGGTTAGATTGGCAGTAAAGTCTTCGAGAACACGAACAGGATATCGGTCTGGCAATGTACGGGCGTTAAGTCGTCGATAATCCCCACAAGGTCGCCATTCGCCAGACTTCTTTGGAACCAGGTGGAGCGGAGATGACCAGGAGCTCTTCGAAAGTTGAGTGATTCCTATTTGTAGCATTTTCTCGAACTCTGTCTTGGCAATTTTAAGTTTGTCGGGAACAAGTCTTCGAGCTTTACGGGAAACTGGAGGGCCTGGTGTAGTAGATATGTGGTGCTGCGTCGTATGTTTTGTTGGCTGACGGATTCCTTCAGGCTTTGTCAGGTTTGGGAACTCCTTTAGAGTATCTGCCCATATAGGATCGACGGGCAGTACTTTAATTTCCGAAATGATTTTTGATGGAGATAACTTACATGCGGCTTTTAGTCCAGTTATCGAGTCGATAAGGCAGCTATTCTTGAGGTCGGGTAAGATGCCGAAATGAGCTAAAAAATCTGCGCCAATAATAGGTTTCGTTATGTCCGCCACCACGAAGCGCCATGTAAAATTTCGTCTGAGGCCAAGGTTTAGTGTTAGAGTTATGCAACCGTAGGTGTTAATCGTAGACCCATTTGCTGCTGTGAGATTATAGTTGATTCGTTCGGACGGCCACGGTGCGATAGATTTAGGAAAAGTACAGAGATCAGCGCCAGTATCCACCAGGAATTGGATTTTGGTGGCGCGGTCTGTTATGAAAAGGCGGTTTGAATCGAGTGAGGAGCCGTTAACCGCCACTAACGGTCCGACGGTAGGTTTCCCTGATACGAGCAAGGCGATCGGCAACGTTTCGCTTTATTGCCGAAATTTTGATGATACCAGCATGTGTCGTTGTTCAGTGCTGGAGAAGATGTGCGCGAACGAAAACGCTGACGAGAACGGGAACGAGATATGCTCTGTCGCTTAAAACTGGAAGCTAGCTCGTTAATCGAAGCTTCAAGATGGGAAACGCGTGATTCTATTGCTGATGTTGTTGTTGATTCTTGGAGCGAATTAATTTCTGCTGGTAGTGCGATGTCGTGTATTTTGTCTGCCAGAGACGAGAGTTTATCGAGATTCATATCCGCTTGGGATGCAAGTATAGATTGCGTTGACATCAGAAGTCTGCTAAGCCACTTAGTACGAAGAATGTTGTCCGGAACGGTATTGTCGAGGCTTCTAAGATGGCGTAGAAATTGCGACGGTTTTCTATCACCCAAGGTCTCTCGATGGAGAAGCTGTTGTAGTCGTGCTTCTCGAGAGAGCGTAAGGCGTTCGATCAGTGTCTCTTTTAGGCGAGTGTAGGGCGTTTCTGTGGGAACATTCAAAAGAAGGTCTTCCACTCCTGCGGCGGCCAAGGTGTGAGGAAGCATAGTGGTATTGCGTAATTTCATCGAAAATTCCGGCGAGATAAAATTGTCCCTCGAGTTTGGCGAACCACAAGGCTGGTCGTTCGGAAATGAAGAGCGGACATCGTATAGAAACACGTTGGAGTGGCGTTATACTGTCTGCCACTTGCACGTTTGCGCTATCTGGCATAGCGATTTAGCGAAAAAAATTAATCAGTTGAAAAGTTGTATGTGCTGCTCTCAAAGCTGTACTGATCAGCACTGCGGGAAAACTCCAGTTGTCCTCCAATAGTTCGTATGCGTGGGCAGCCACGTGCGCAGATGAGCACAAAAACCAATACAATTAATATTAATTAAGTAGTTTTATTTAATAAACGGGGTGCACTGTAGCCGAAATAGTTAGCGAATTTTAAAATTATACTTGTATTCATTGATCGCGGTAAAACTATTGATCACGTCGAGGTCACCAGTTGTGGTGGTTATTGTACGATGCGCACACGGTGGCTGCCAGCAGGAGAAGAGAGTTGATCGTATGATGTGTAGTCCTATATAGTAATAACAGCGGGCGTCCTCAAGCCTAACGGTTAACTATGTATTCCTTGTTTCGTTTTGTGTCGTATTCGTTTCAGCGTTGCTTGTAGGCAAGGCGGAGCTGACTTGCTGACATGATGTTGCCATATTGTATTAAACGTTGAAATATAATATTATAATATATTGTGGCTCGTCCCACAATTTTATTAAAAATAAAACTAAAATAATCGATCCCCATATAAAAACTAATGTGAAGGATGAATCTGATGCTGTTTAATAAGTTTGTTAATATCAGGTTCCAATTTACTCAAGAACAGTCGCAAGTCGCCACGTTCGGTAACAAGCAAACGATTTCTATTTTTAGTAAGCAGTGTTGTCACAGCGCTAAATCCACGTTCACACAAATATAACGATGGGAATGCTATCAAGAATCGTTGAACGATTGACCACAATCCAGGGTACAATTGCGAGATCGGTTTTTGTAGACAAAATTCTTGGTTACCATTTTTGAACTTGATTTTTATTTCCTCGTTTGTTGTCAATTCTATAAGTTCTTCTTCCAGCTGAGGTGACATTGCTGTGTGGACATTTGAAAAGGTATCCAACACCCAGTCTGATATTTCCAAGTTCAAAATGTCCTGGTATCGATCGGTGAAGTCAATGTGGAGGTTTTCCAAATGTTGGCAGTGGGCAAACAATTCGTCGTTACTGCATGATACTGATAAATTCGGAAAATTGTGAAACTCACGCTGCCCAGATTCTTTTTGTGTAGAAGCAGTTTGGCTGCGAAAGCAGCAACTACGTTTTTTGTTTTAATTAAATTTAGTTTATCGCCCTGCAGTTGGAGATTCATGTCGTTGAACAATTTATACAGGTC